>NW_006399798.1:767659-797628 GCF_000299155.1 Elephantulus edwardii | reverse complement strand
TGCGCCTCTGCCCTGGGGGATTTGACGCCTCACTGCCAGGCTATGGGTCCGCTCCGGGTATGGAGCCAAGAGAAATGCAAAGCGAGTGTCCACATAGAAGCTGGCAGAGGAGCCGCACTGGTCCCACAGCAGGGGCAGAAACTCCACAAACACGTGCGACTGACACACAGACACACAAACGCCGAAGCAGCCACAGAACATACTGCGTGTCGCTCAGGCGAAAAAGAGGGGGCTCCACAGGCCGAGGGAGGATCGGGGCAGAGGAACCCAGAGGATGGATGGGCCACAGGTGCTGGGGAAAGGAGGGGTCCCTTTGGGGTGATGAGAATTCCCCGGCGATTTGAGGGGGGGGTCATCACAGAGCTCTGGGAATGTGCCGCAAACACCCAATTGTACAACTCCCATAGGGCGTTGTGGGGGATGTAAACATCACCCCAAGCCGCGGACAGTAAAATCTGCGGCGATGGGCAGTGTGTGGACAGATGGCTACCGTAACCAGCACATGAATGGCTGAAACCTAAACAGGAAAACAGTCGCTGTCCTCAAGTCCATCCCGACTCAGAGTTGCCCCTAGAAACGTGCTGTGATGGCACAGGAGCAAACTGCCTGTCCTTCCCTGCCAGGCCACTGAGGCGTCACAACCACCACCGAGGCACAGACTCAGGGCCCTGCGAGGGGCCAGTCCTTCCCCACCAGGCCACTGGGGGGGTCACAACTGCCACCAAGGCACAGACCCAGAGACCGCTGCCAGAGAGGTGGCCAGCCAGCCCCCCCACCCCCTGTGGGCGCTCAGCAGGGAAGATGGATGGACTGCTCCTGAAAGGTCACAGCCCCACACCCAGTGAGGGCCTCAGACAGCTGCGGGTTTGGGGTTCTCGGCAGCGCCATCAAGTGAGAAGCAGCTCGGAGCTGACCTTGCAGCAGGCTTTGGGGTCCAGGTGGACTCCCGTGCTCTCCACAGCCTCGGACACCCTTGGAGGGGCCGCTCTGTGTCCCACTTGTGCTCCGGGCTGTCACAGAGATGACCGAGTGAACATGGCTCAGGCCTCGGGCACCTCTCAGCACAACCAGGAGCCCTAGGGGTGAGGAGGCAAACACCCCAGTTCTCGCAGAGAAGGAGGGAGCCTCTAACGAGCCAGATGCTGCTCCACGACTGCTCGAAGGGTGAGAGGATGGTCCTCTCTGCAACAGGACAGTCCAGCACTGACCACGAGGCAGCGCTCACCAGACAAATCCTCAAGGAGGCGCAGGAAAAGAAGGCAAGTCCCACCTCCCCACGGACAGTCGGATTCACTCTCCTGGCCTCTCTCCCTTCAGGGAAGGCTGGATCCGAACCACACCGGGCATGGAGATCAGGTCAGAGGGGCACTGGGGGGAACGGCAGGTGGCGGGAAGGACTGGGCACCGAGCAGGAAAGCCCTTTACTGGTTGTACTGGTGGCGGGTGGGTAGTTGGGTGAACGAACAGGTGGATGGATGGATAGGTAGGTGGATAGGCAGGTTGGTAAGTGGGTGGGTAGGCAGGTAAGTGTGGATGAGTGGTGGGCAGGGGGATAGGTGGGTGGGCAGGTAGATAGTTGGAGACAGATGGGCGGAAAGGTAGGTAGGTGGGTGTGTGGGTAGGTGAGTGTGTGGGTAGGTGGGTGGGTGATTCACTGACAGACCTCACAAAGGCTGGGCTGGCCACAGGAGGCCACAGGTCGGACAAGGACAGTGTCAAGGATGAGGACGCAGGGGCTGAGAGGCCCATAGTGGCAGGCCTGGCACAGGGCCAGGTTCCGAGAGTGACAGATCTAGACATGGGGGGCTGACAGATGCACAAACACGAGACAGCACTGCAGCCACAACTGCTGGAGTCAGGTGTCTGCTGAGGGCAGGTGAGAGGAGACAGAAAGGGCGCCCCGCTACAAGCTGTAACAAGCTGTGAGGCCACTTTGTGAAAGCGGCAGAAAAACACCAGCCTGGGACCCCAGGGGCCAAGCCCACACGTGCCCTTGACTGGGGCGGGGTGGGGAGGGTGGTCCACACATCGGCTTCCGGGAACACCTGCTGCGGAAGCTGTTGGGACACTACCCTGTGGTGAGGGGGCTCTTGGAACCAGGCCTCTTCCATCTTCTGGGAAAGGTGACGTCCAGCTGAGGTCTCAGGACACTCAAGTGAACCTCTGGTGAGGTCCGCCAGCTGAGTCCCAGCCGATGACATACTGGTGCCATGCCAACGATGGGGGTCCGCTCACACTGTCGTCCACACCACTGTCCACGTCACTGTGCTCACTGCTCTGAACCAGCACCCCAACTGCACACCAGCACCCAGTGCCCTCAAGTGCTTCCTGTGGCTGAGCTGAGCTCCTGGCCCTTCCCTGTCCCCCCAGGGACCCTGCAGTGACCACAAGTCAGGAGGAGAGCCTGACAGGCCTGGGAAGTCCAGTACAGAAGCACCCACAACCCATGTCCCTTCAAAACGTTCCTGGAACGAGTCAGCAGCCTGGGCGTGAGCCCTGGACCACCCCCGGGGGCCTGGCCCCTGGGCCTCTGCCACGCAGGCACCTGAACTCACATCTCCAGTGGTGAAGGCCTTGTGTTTTGGACACACTTCATCACAAACAGAAATGCTCTGGAAATCAGGGTCCCCTGTGAAAAGGGTCTGGGCAGATGTCTTGGACACAAGGTACAAATGGCAGAAGAGACAGGTAGGGGCGAGGCCCAGGCACAGCGTCCAGGTTCGCCTGCTGGTCTGGGCAGGCCACTGGCGCTGTGGGCTGGGCGTTCCTGAATGCCAGCTACCAAGAGGCCACCCAGTGGCCCTGGGGGCACATGGCCCTCATCTGGGAAGCCACCAGCCCGCAGGCTTTCTCACACTGGCTCTCAGGCCAGGTCCAGAACCAGGCCCTGCGAAGGCCTTGGTGGGACCCAACTCCATCCACGGAGAGCTGCTCTGTCCTCCCAGGCTCAGATGTCACATGCAGCCCTGCCAGCCCCAGCTTCCGGTCCCCGGTCCCAGCCCTGGCCTGGCCCCGGCCTACTCACTCTGGTGTCGCAGCCACGCGCGCAGCCGGTTCCCCGTCTCCACGAGCTGCTCCTTCTCCCTCTGTAGACGCAGGATGTTTTGGGCTGCGGCCCTCAGCTGCCGCCTGAGCTGGAGCTCAGCAGGGTGTGGTGTGGGCTGGGGGGCCAAGACCCTGGTGCCTGTGTGCTCACCGCCAGCAGGACCCTGCAATGTCAATCCACAGGCCATCAGGGGTGATGGTCACCCAGGAGGGGCTCTTGTGGGCCAATGCTTTTGCTTTCCTGTATCCTGGAACCCCTGACTCCGAGTGCCCCCTCTCACCCTGGCTCCTCCCAGCAGGCATCTCTGCCCCCATCACTGGGGACACTCATCCAACAGAGAAAACAAGATGGCCCGACCTCACAGTGGATAGAGGAGGATGGTGTGTGGGGTCACTGCCTGCCCCATCCCGCCCAGAGGGTACAGCCGCAGGCCTTCCCCTTCTACTGCTCTGCCCCTCCTCGAGAGGACAGTGAATGCCAGCCAACCCCATTGTCCACCAGGCCACACAGTGGCCTAAAGACTGTCCCCCTAGTCCAAGACAGTTGGTGCTGTTCCCGCCTCTCATGCCTGATGGGCCAGCCCAGCTGATGCTCACATCGGGGCACTGGGCACCCCTTCATCCCTTGGACACCAGTGGGTAAGCACCTGGTCCCAGGGGAGCTGAGGGGGGAGGCCCTGCCCTCTGTGCCTCCTCAGCCTGTGAAAGACCCATTGTGTGGCCTGGCAGGGCACCACCCAGGGCAAAGGCGGGCCAGTGCAGCGCCTGCTTCCACATGTACTGTGTGTGCTCTCCTGGGGCAGGCAAGATGGAGGAGGACAGGGCCAGCAGGGCCAGCACTGAGACCATGGTGCCCTGGAGACAGCCCCAGACACCCTGGGAGACAATTTGGCCTCCATCCTGGAAGGAGGGACCCCTCTCCAACCCAGCAGGAGCCCATAAGCAAGGTGTCACAGCCCCAAGGGGAATGGTTGGATGGAGATGGGTCTGAGGAACAGGCACCTGGAGACCAGCCACAGCCAGGGAACCTAGTAGGGACAGACAGCAGACAGACATGTTGGGACAGTGTCATGCCTTCCTGTGTGGCCGGCTGAGAGTGAGCCGGGGGGAAGAAGCACAGGGCTATGACGCAGGGACAGCTGCCACATGGCTAACATAGGGAAAGCCCTCCTGGAGACGAGAACTTAGGAAACCTCAGAGCAGATTCAGAACACAGCTCTCTCTCGAGCAGAACCCCTAAAACCAGCGGGGTCAGAGCTGACAGCTTGGGATCCGTCCAGCGGGCAGCATTCTAATTTAAGGCCAGCAGGAGCCCCTGCTCTGTGCCTGGGAGGTCCCCTCACCTGTTTACCCTGATGTCCCTGTCAGAGCACAGACCCCATGACCCGGCCGAAAGCCTCTGCTCGAACCACACCCTGACCCCAGAAGCCTGTGTTCTTGCCTAGCACCTTGGGAAGGACAGGGCATTACTGTGAGGGATCTAGACAGGGCAACCTGGGTTGATGAAATTTTGTGTCCACAGAGGACCTTCGGTCAGCCTGCGGCGTGGTCTCTACCTCTCTGTGACCCAGGCAGGTCATGCTCCCATCCTCACCGCCACAGGAGCGAGATGAAGGACGATGGTAACATACTGCCCCCTAGTGCCAGGCCACATGCAGATGGCAGAGCCCAAGATGGGGTTCCCACGGTCCCAGCCCAGCAAGAGCTACAGAGATGGCCATCGTGTGTTGGTCTGCCCCCACCTCAACTCCCGTTCTGTGGCCAAGGTGTGTCCACATCCTCTCTGCCTCCTGTCTGTGGCCATGGCAAGAGGAGAAGCAGCAGCCCTGGGGACGTCCGTAGGCCCTTGACCAGCTCTTCCCTGTGGGGGCAGTGTTAGCTTTTTATTTGATGGAAACTGGAACTTACGGAAGGGCTGTGAGGAAGTTCAGAATCAGGCTCACAGGACCACCTGAAGGGCCCAGGACTATCACCCAGCTACCCAAAGGGCACAGGGGCCTCCATGTCTTCCCCCAGCGCAAGCGGCCTGCACCAGCCCCTTCCCATGGGCTTGGAGGGCTGAGAGGCAGTTCTGGGGCCTTGGGGAGTCCACCATGGCCACTGTGCGACCACTTCATCTAAAATCATCACCATTCTCCAATCCTTCTCATTCACACTTCCTCACTGTAACAGACATGGAGAGGAGGGGGCCTTCTGCTACACGGGGTGAGGGGGGTGTCCTGTCTTCTACCTGGGGGCAGCAGCACACATGTTGAGAGAGCGAATGAACAGGACACGGGGATCCTGCCTTCTACATAGGGACAGTGTGAGGAGGACGTAACAGTGCTGGGAGAGGGGACAAAGTGAGGCTTCACATATGAGCCCAGCAAGTCAGGTGAGGCCCCAGGGCAGGCGAGGCTTGTTCCCCAGGTCCTGCACCTTGGCAGCAGGTACAGATGCTCTCAAGCCCCTGCCTCCCTCACTCTCCTGTCCTTTGTCTCCTGCTGGCTCCTTGTCCTGGTCGCCCAAACACTGTGTCTGCTTCAGTCCCTTCTAGTCCTTGCTTGACAGGGGACTTGGGACTAGGTCCCTCCCTTGGACACCCCTGGTTCTCTGCTCTCAAACCCAGCAGGAGCTGGGGACCTTCAGAGATCCCTGAGACCTCGTCTTTCAGACCTGCTCCATCAGATCTTTCTTCAGACCTCGTCCCTCAGACTGTGTCGCAGACCCCACCCCCCGACCCCCACCCCCCGGCCCAGACATGCTCCTTCAGACCTGCTCTGCCCTGTCTCCTTCCTCAGACTTCCTCCATGAGATCTGCTCTCTCTGACCTCCTCCCCGAGACCTCTACCCCTGGACCTGCTCTGCCCTGTCTCCTCCCTCGGACTTCCTCCATGAAATCTGCTCTCTCTGACCTCCCAGGAGCCCCCTGGGACTCTGCTGTCAGTGCCAGCAGCGGCCAGGCACCCACCTGCTCCCCGAGGGTGGAGTTCTCCGGGGCTCTCGGCTGTCCCTCACACACAACCTCTCCTTCCTTCTGAGCAGTGGTCAGATGCTTCTCCAGCTCAGTCACCTGCTTGCCCAATTCCAAGACCTCCACGTGCACCTGATCCACCTCTCGGGACAGCCGGAACCAGATAGTGTCCATTTCTGGAGGTTTCTGTAAGAGCTAGTCATACAGGGGATGGGTCAGGAGGGAGAGGATGTGGAAACTCCAGCAAGTCCCAGGGGACAGGGCAGGAGATGGCCTGAGGGTGCAGGTCTGATGGAGGAGGTCTTAGGTGCTGGTCTTAGGGTACAGGCCTGAGGGAAGAGGTCTGAGGAAGGAAGTCTAAGGGAGGAGGTCCATGGCAGTGAGTCTGATGGGTGCACTTAGATCAGTCTGAAGGAGATTGGGGTGTGCCCAGGAAGAGCAAACACTGCACAAGCAGGAAGTGAAGGACGCCCCTTGCCCGACCATCAGGTCCACACATCTCAAGTGTGAAGCTCCTTGGACAGACAGCTGAGTCCTGGGGTTTCATGGACATGGGGTGCAGGCAGGTGGACAGGGCCGGCATCAGGCCTCACGTAGATGGGGAAAGAGACTCAGCCCTCCCCATGAACTGGAGAGAGGTGAATCTGCAGGTGGCAGGGGAGTCACAGTGTGGAGAAGGAGCTGCAGCCACCGGGAAAGTTTCAGCCCGAAAAGACAGAGTAATGGTAGGCATAGTTCAATAAGGATTAATTTTATAAAACACAATGTATGGGAATGACTGTATGAAACAAATATCAATGAAGGAAAGCGTGAAACATAATGTATATGAATTTTGTCTGCAAATCAATATAACTTTTTTTTTAAAAAAAGGACAAAGGAGACTGTGAGTGCGGACGGAGCAGTCACATCCTCAGAGGATATGGCCAGCTGGGGTGGATTATGGCTTGGTTTTGGGACACGGTGGCCAAGGGCACTGACGAGGGCCCAGTCCCACCTGCCTCACTCCTGCCACTAGGTCAGTCAGCCACTGGAGGTCCATCTGGGCTGCTGGGGACATAGAACCCACGCTGCCTGCTGCACTGTGGACAGCTATCCTTCTCCTGACCAAACACACAGGAGACATGCACACACACAGCAGACATGCACACACACAGCACACACACAAAGAGCAGACATGCACGCACACAGCACACACACAGCAGACATGCACACACATATGCAAACACAGGAGCACACACATGACCATGCCGACACACATGCATGGACACGCAGCACACACATGCACGCATACAGCACATCTGCATCCACACACAGCATACCCACATAAGCACACACGTGAATAGAGGTGTGAACACAACACACATGTATGCATATGCAGCACACACATGCACAGACAGCACACGGCAACAGCACTCACGCTCACACGCTCAGGACCAGCAGGGCCTCATAACACTCGCCTGAGAGGCTTCCTTGGCTGTGTGGTTTTCCCGCAGAGGTCTCCTCCCTCCCCTGGTGTGACAGCCTGCATGTGAGGTTCAAAGGGTCAGCCTCACCTTCTCCTGGAGCCTGGAGACCAGGCAGTCCAGTAGATGCACCCGGCCCAGCATCTTCCTGCACGCCAGAACACTGGGCGTCACCTCGGCCTGCAGAGGGTCCCCTGTGGAGAGGCGGGCCAGTCAGTCAGGCTCAATGGGTCAGAAGCTTCTGGTTCTGGATGAGATGGAGCATGTACACACCATGCTGTTCTGTCACTAATTACAGAGGGCTGCTGGGAGCCACTGTGCAGGTGAGCAGGAGGGCCTGGCAGCCCCTCAGGGCTCAGGGCAGCCTCTTGTGTGTCTACTTCCAGCCTCGGTGCAAGCATGGCCCATGTCCTAGCGCGCCTTGGATCAGGAGGCTGTCCTCTGAAGGGAGAGGCAGGCCGGCAGCGGGTGGAACCCTGGGCCACACTCACCCTGTGAGACAGGACTCTCGCCAACTGCACCGACTGGGAACTGAACTCCAGTAGAAGATGAGGACACCTTCGGAGGACCTGACCCATCTGCTAACTGTTCTTCTAGTTTTTTAAATTTATGCTTTAGATTTTGTATTTCTGCTTCAAGAGCCAGAACATAATCTGCCAAAACAAAGAAAATATTTTAAAACACACAGCCACGTATGCACCTGCCACACAAGAGCTCCAGGGCACAGGGCTGCCGCCTGCCCACTGCCTTCTCCCCTCCTCCCACTTTCACATAGCTGTGGGCATTATGTTAACAAGCTCATCCAGACCACACAGCAGGGTCCCCGATGCCTCTTCTCATTAAAGAAGCAGCACGCGCACCCCCCGCCCAAGGCACACCCAGGGCTCGGCCCTCAGAGTGCTGGTGGAAGAGTGCGCAACGGGTTCTACAAATCCAGAGGACTGACTATTCCAACTCCACCCGATGTCCCAGGGACAAGGACAATCTCCTCCTGTGCGGTGTGCAGCCTCTTACAAGTTGGTTTCAACTTGACATCAGTGAGTGGGGTGCTACAGAGAGAGGCAGAGAAGACAGAGAGCGTCTTCCCTAGACCTGACGCTGACCCAGACCTCTAGCCTAAAACTGTGCAGCCAGAAACCCTTGTTCTTGAACGTCACTGCCTGGGTGTCGTGTGTGACAGCAGTAACAGTGCAGCCCACAAAAGCCCTCCTCCACCGCTGTGTGTGCGCAGCACTCAGGTTCCAGCCAGGCTACTGGGGAGCCCATTCACCTATCACGCTGCACAACAGCAACACCCATCTGGCAGGAGCGAGCCCCAAGGTGCAAGATGAGACTGCTGCTGGTTGTGCTGGTGGAAGTGGTGCGTGGACTCGCCAGCCCGGGTCATGGGGTGACATGTCATGGGATGACATGGCCACCGTCCATGTCTATGGAGAACACTGGCTTGGCATCTACCTGGTTTTTAGGATGGAACCACGTTGACAGATGAGAAGTGGGTACACTTAAAATGCCTCAGGGTCATCTGTTTTCAGACACAGTGTGGGAAATGATGGGGAGCTCTGGGGGCCTACTGGGTACAGCTGTGCTGCCAACCCAGAGACTGAGGGCCCGCGTCCACCACCTGTTTCATGGGAGAAAGATGGAAACCCACGGGAGAGTCGGCTCCACTGGATGGCAGTGAGCGAGCACAATGCAGCCACCACTCACTGCCCACAAGGCAGCGGCTCCCCCTCAGCTGTGCCACACGATACCCTGCAGGTGGGCACCAGGGTCTGGTGTGCCCGCAGCCCTTCTGTGGTGGGGCAGCACGCTCAAGAGGCTGGTCCAGGGGTCAAATGGCTCCCTCATGCCTTCCCTTCCGCAGGCCAGTGAAAACTTGAGCCTTTGCTGTAAAATGTAAGATTCGTTCTCAGAGCAAAAGCAGCTCTCAGACTTTATCAACCCAGTGAACAAAAAACCACTTCTGACCCGCCACTGCCGAGTGCGTTTCAGAGACTGAAGCAAGCAGAGCTCTTGTTCTTGTCCTGTCTGCCAGTCCCACGCACCTGGGGCAGCAGGGTCCACTACAGCACTCGCATCAGGCTGGGTTCCGTGTGAGCTCTCTCCTCCCGGGCAGGCAGAGGGCAGGACGTGCCTACTGAGTGCCTCCATGTCCCACCTCATCTGGGCAACAGCACTGCGCAAGCTGGCGTTCTGCTCCCGGAGCCTCTGGGTCTCACTGGATGGAGAACCCCGACTCACATCGTCCTCACCAGGCCCCACAAGCGTCTGTGAAGCAAACAAGAAAAACAATCTGCCAACAGCCACACAGGGCAGAGCTGAGCAATCGACAGAGGGACAGAGGCAGTTCAGAGGTGACAGGACTGTCCTCGCAACAACAGGACGGGGACACAAACCACCTGAGCCACATTCCAACGCTGTGGCTGAATGACCTGAAGCCCATCACAGAACCAACTGTGGGGTGTCATCCAAGAAACCCTCAGAGGAAAAGAGATAAAAGCTGGACAGAGGAGTGTGCAGAAACCTGAATGGTGACACCACAAAGCACAATCCACGAAAGGGGAAATCGAGAAGATGGCTTCAAAGAATGACAAGTCACACATCTGACAAAGGATCAAAGCCAGAACATGCTCAGAACTTGCTTCAATCCAACAATGAGAAGCTGGCATGCCAGGTGGAAACGGCAAAACGGACCATCTCCTCGTTCATAGCCTACACATTTTATTTGCGTGGTCCCACCTTGTTTACAGGATTAGCAAGCTATCAAGTCCCCTTGGTGGGTCACCAACACCTCATGCTTGTACAGTGCTACCAGCCATATAAGTCCTGAAGAGCAATAAAGTTAGTCCAAGACTAAGGTGCACCTGATTTAAGCCATAATCTTTTCAATCACCTGCCATGCATGTGATCACGGGACAGCGAATAAGGAAGACAGAGGACAGAGGCCTCTGAATACTGAATATCCAGCGGATGGCCAAAAGAACAGAGGCATGTCCTGGACGAGGTCAGTCCGGAGTGCTCCTTGGAGGCATGAATGGCGAAGCTTTGTCTCCCTACTTTGGGCACGTTGTGAGGAGAGTCCAGTCCTCAGAAAGAGGCAGCATGCCTGGAAAGGTGAAGGACCAGCAAGGGATACGGCCTCCGATGAGACGGACACCGTGATGCGGCCTTGGGCTGGAGTGTGTCCGGGATGAGGACGGCGCAGGGCAGGACACGGTTCAGCTCTGTTGTTCACGCTACGCGTCATACTCCACGGCACCTCGCCACCAGCAGCCCAGTGATAGAAGTCAGCCCAAAGCTGGAAAAGCCGTACTGAACGTGCTACACCACAGAGGTAACGGGAGAGGAACTCCTGGACAACATCAGCCTCTTTTCTGCTTACCGTAATGTGCCTACTGGCCTAGTGGTAAGGGTTCTGTTCTGCCATGTGGGAAAGGGAAGGCTTTGATCTTCCTCAGCCAACACTTTGAATCCTCTTCACCTTCAGCCGAGTTACATCGTCTGAATATCACACATTGTTAGGAGTCTTCCCCCAGTCCTGATGCCCTGTTCACAGTCCAGCGTCATGGCTTGTCTGTGAGCATGCTGATGGAATTATTACAGTGAACTGATACAACCCAGATGAACGACTTTTCTGACTTCAAACCCTGATGTGTCCCCTTGAAAGACGGACTCTTCTATGTGCAGGTCCCTCATGAGCACAAGGAAATGTTCTAAACATCCGCTTTCCACAATATTACCCATAATTCGTCCATGAACCCCGCACTGATACCTGTGCACCATCAATAAAGCCCAGGGAAACACGTTCTGGTGTTCCATGCCTTCAGACAGGATCCAGCTGACATCAGCAATGTCATCCACTGCACATGGTTTTCTGAATCCAGCTTAGCTTTCTGGCAGTTCCCTATGGATGCAAACCATTTTAAACTACTTTCAGCAGGACGCTGCCAGTGTGTGGAAGCAATGGTGTTCTGCAGCCTGGCTGTAATCTCTCCTCGCTGTTTGGCCAAGCAGCTGTCTTCCAAATGTCTCGGCAGAGATGAGCGTGTTCCTGGCACTGCACCCACATAGCGGCAGGTTCTGTCGGCACTGCAGCGATTCCTTGTCTTATGCTAAGGCTGTCAGTGTCACTTGGGCCTCTAGGTTCCACACCATCTCGTAGAGGTCACACCTAGCATGGCACAGGCTGCCCCAGGAGTCCGAGCTGGCCTGACCCTATTCAAACTTGCCTTCGTCCACTTACAGGGCCGGTGACCCTGGATGTGCCTTATCACTTGTCATCAGGGCTGACAGCGCCACCTTACGCAGCCCTGCAGGTGGGCCTCTAGCGCCAGTGAGCCGCAGACCTCAGCGCGTAGGCGAGGGTGGTGGCAGCGCAGTCTGCAGGAAGCTAACCCCAATGCTGCCGTCTCTGGAGGCCCAACTCCACCAGCCGCTCAGGGGAAAAGGCCCATCCTGTACAATTTACAGCTTTGGAAACCCAGAGGAGAGCTCAGCATTAGACACCGACCTTCCCAGCTGGCCCCATCCCTCCTCCTGAGTCACCCGCCTCTGCAGTGGGGTCTTGGAAGAACGAGGCCCAGTGCTACCCATAACCCAGCATCCACCCCGAGGAAGCCCGGGAACCCACTCACCTGCCTCAGTGGCCTCCCACACTCTCTGGCCCTTAACTTGATACTAAGCAGGGCCTAGAGCTCTGGTGGCTTAGTGGCAAGAAACTGCACTGCAATTCCAAATGCACACCGTTCAGATCCACCAGACGCTCCGTGGGAGAGGGATGGGCAATCTCCTCCTGTACGATTTATTGCTTCTGAAAACCCGCTGGAGGGTGAGCTATGGGTCAGTCCTGACCTGTGCCGCACTTAACAACAGGGAGGGCCTAGGGTTAGCTAACACCTCACACCCTATCTGATAGCCAGAGGTTAGGCTAAAGGCCCCTGGGCTGGCCCCATGATAAGATGTCAAAGGTCCTGTTACATAGGCCCTAAGCAGGCTCTGCTCTGACTGGTCCAGACCCCAAAGCACTTCTAAGGCCCACTGTTTACTTAACAAAGAAATTAGCCAGTGATAGTCTCCCAGGCCTGCAAGTAAGACTCTGTGTATGGGGGGTGTGTGTGTGTGTGTGTGTGTGTGTGTGTGTGGCCACAAAAGGGCCTTTGTCTCCTTTGTTGTGGGGCTCTGGGCATACCTGACCTGCACGCACACCACCCAGGCCTCTGCGATGTGACAGTGTGATGGCCTCCAACAAGCTGACAAGCTCACGGGACAGCTGGGCACAGTCAGGCCTGAAACAGCGTTGTGGCTGGCCTGGGAACAGTTTGCCTTGGGAAGGGTCATTTCCTCGCTGGGCTGGTGTTGGCCCTGGGAACGTAAGGCTGGATGTGGACAGCAGCCCCAGTAGAGTGGATGGGCCGCAGCCAGGTCATGCCATGTGGAGCCCCTATCAAATCTGGGCCTGAGTGCACAGCACCCAAGCAAGTGGCTTGAATCCTTCTCAGGCCTGTCTCCCACAATGACCACTGGTGTTGTTACGTGCTATTAAGTTCCATAATCACTGAGGGCCTGGCAAGTGTGCCCACTCTGCTCAGAGAGCTCCTCCAGGAAGCCTGGGGGCTCTGCCACCTTGGGCAGCTGGGCAGGGACTTTCTTGAGGGTCAGAGGTCAGCTACGATGTCAGTGGGTGGGGTTGTGCTAACTCCAGCAGGCTCAGTGCTGTCCTGGGTGCTGCAGCTGGACACCAGCTTCTCTGGGGCCTGGCTGGGAGGGGAAGACTTATGGGGTCCATGGCAGTGTCACAGTTGGCACACCAGGCTCACCACAATGAACTGGGCACAAAGGCCTTGTTGACCCCACATACCGCATGTGATCCCAAGGGTTCAGACAGTGGGCAGCCCCCTATTCTGAAGGCGGTTCCCTTATCTTGAATGGGCCCTTTGGGCATAGACACTGGTCAGCACTCCCTATTCTAAACATGGTCCCCTCATCCTGACCACAGCCTCTTGGTCACTGCCGGTGTTCAGCCCCCCTATTCTGCATGCACCCGTCATTCTGAACACAGCCCTCACTGATGTAAATCCTGGTTACCAACCCGTCTGAACGCGGTCCTCCCTCAGGCTCGAGAAGAAAGGTCAGAACAGCCTTGGGGAGGCCGAGGAAGGGTGACCAGTGGGCAGGAGGCGCCACTTCTAAGGTAAACCCTGCCAGTTACCTGGTCTGGCCAAGGCACCATGGTCAGGAAGGGCGACCTTAGACACAGTGTCCAGGCCAACTGAGGCCACCACATGCTGCCTCAGCCGCAGGTTGCCTGTGCCCCGACCAACAGGAGCTGTGTCCTGTGTCCTTCTGCCCAGGAGCTGTTCTTCATTCAGAAAGCCAGCTTCCCGGCTCCAGGTCACAGCCTCGTGGCTCCCTCACAGGCCCTGCTCAAGTCTTCCTCCTCACAGGTGGCTCATGCAGGTCAGAGGCTGTACCAGAGTGGTGCTTTCTGCATGGGGACTGAACCTACAGACGCAGTGGGAATGGATGGGCCAGGAGAGCCCTGCTTGCTGGCAGCACCCCCAGAGGACTCTGGGGAGCTAGGCCCAGCTGTCGACCGTAGGGAAGAGAGAGTGGGGAAATGGGGGTAGTTTTCTGGGTGACAACATCATCTCAGAAGGGTGGCTGGGTGGTCAGAACACCAGCTGTGGGTGACCTGCCATGGTAAGACACGACAGAATGGGGACAGGAAAAGCCTCTCAGGGCAGGACTGGTCCCTCTCGCTCCCCACCCATCCCGCCTCCTCCGACTCCTGACATCCTACGGCTCCTCTCACCACATCTTAGAGTGAAGTGTGACGAAGAGGAAACAGTCAGCAGATGACGTCTCTGGGACAGGCCCAGACATAGGATGAGAGTCGAGATGTGTCGGTCAGACCCACGGCCAGGCAGGAGGCACAGTGTGGAGCGGCCACTACCCCTGGGGACCATGTCCCCGGCCTTCCTTGGTGGCGTGTGGTGGAGCCATGGGGCTCTGGGCTGAAGCTGTCTCTTCGTGAGTCAGGTCCCAGAAGCCTTGCCCAGTAGAGGCACAGAACAGATGGCTGGCTTCCCACTCACATGTAGGGTGGTGCAGGGGCCAGAGAGGATGGGCTCGAGGGCCAGGGGATCTAACCTGCTCCTCCCTCTCAGGAACCAGCCCGTGTGTCCTCAGCGTGCGTACTGCCTGGTCTCTCTCCAAGGTCAAGGCCTTCAGCACCTCCTCCTTGTCACACAGCCTCTGCTCTGCCTGCTGGAGCCTGGCTGCTACCTGTGGAAACGGAGGTAAAGCAATTCTGTGGCCCAGGAACAGGCCAGCCAGAAGAGGTCTCCCCCACCCCACCCCCAGGGAACCAATGGTGCAGGACACACATGGCATGTGCCCAGGACATTGCCACCCGTGGACAACCCCCTGTGACCCTTGGCTCTGGAGTAGGGGTGCCAGCAGACCACCCTGAGAAGCTGAGGCCAGGTCCTCGAACTGTGGTACTGATCCCTCAGCTCACACACCTGCTCCCTGGCCTCCGCCAAGGCCTGGATCAGGTCCTCGGACCTGCGGTACTGGTCCCGCTCAGCGGTGTCAAGGCGGCACTGCCAGTCAAGTGCCAGCTGCACCTTGTCACGCTGCAGGCTCTGCTCCCTGCCCACAGCAGCCGCCAGCTGCAGCTTGTACCTGAGAGGTGACCCCAGCTCAGCCCCTGGGACCTGGTCCTGGCGGAGCATCCTCCTTCCTCCCTCTTCCGTCCTCCATGCCCCCCTCTCCCTATTCCCCCTCCTTTCTCCTTCCTCTCCCCCCTTTCCTCCTCCATCCCACCCCCTCCTCCTGCCCCTACATACTATAATCTTCCTCTCTCCTCCTTCTGGGGCCCCAGGCTGCCGGGAACCACTCCAACCACCTGGGCCAACTGTCCCAAGGCCTTCAACCTGACTCACCCTCAACTCATGTGCTGTCTCCTCAATCTGAGTGCCCTACCTGGCCCCCATCACCTCACTTAGGCAGAGCTGCACACAGGGCTCTGTGACCACCCCCCAGTGACCAGTCCTTTCGTCTGTGGATGCCACCTGGGCTGGCTACCTGTCGATGTCCTGCTGGAGCTGGGCAGACTGGGCCCTCAGATTCACTGCCTCCTCCTGCAGGGTGTGTGCCTGCAGGTCCTTGGACACAGCTTCCTTGGAGAGTTCAGCCACCTGGGCATCCCAGGCAGACTGCAGAGCAGACAGCTCCTCCCGAAGTCTGCACAGAGAGAGCGCCACACCCCAACCTTCACAGGTGCATGGAGGTGCACACAGGTACACAATACATGCCTCATCTTCACAGCAAAGCCCAGGCAGTGAGGACACCACACCCCATCTAACACAGGGTCCACACACAGCATGCACAGGTACACACTCGGGAAATGCTGCAAAGCTGAGCCTCCATGCCATCTCCAGGCATCACATGCCACCCCAGCCCCACTTCACATATGCAAGCTGGGACCCCCTCCACCTGTCATATGCACAGGCTGGAATCACCCCTTCCCCACACATCATACATGAAAAATTGGAACCACTCCCTCCATGTTGTGTGTGCAGGCTGAGATTCCCCTATGTCACACATGCAGGCTGGGACACCCCCATGTCACGTGTACAGGCTGGGTCCCCCCCTGTCACACATGCAGGCTGGCACTCCCACTCACCGGTCTACCACGACATTGTGGTCGCGTGCAGCTTCGGCCTGTGCCCACTCTGCCTGGCAAAGCCGCTTCTCCAGCCCCTCGCTGTGAGCCTGCATCTCCAGAGCACGCGCCTCCAGGGCCTGCAGCTGTTCCACGTGGGCCTCCTTCACTGAGGCCAGCACCACGTCTCGCTCCTGGGCCAGACGCTCCAGCTCTTTGTGCCTGGGACAGCACGGCAGGGGCTCCTCAGGGCCCCTGCTCTTTCTGCACCAGCAGCCTTCTCTGCTGGAGCTGTGATCCCCCATGTCCCCCTGCGTGCTGCCTTGTCTGTGCGCCCCTAGACCCTGCCCATCACTCTTCATGGTACACAGTAAGCAGAGCGGGGTGTTGGCCCCAGGGCCAGACAAGAGGATGCACAGCATAACTCCAGTGCCATCTCCCCCAGCCAGAGGTCACCTGAGGGGCTGATGGGCCTAGCACACAGCATGACCAAGCATGGGCCCAGTCCTATCCCAGGCACCAGGCTCTGCCATGTCACAGCTGTGGCCAGGCCGCAAGATCATCTGGTGGTGATGCTGACCAAAGCAGGACCTATACCCAGCTCCTGTCACCACAGGGTCATCTACAAGGGTAGATGGCTGACCAGAACACGTCCCCACACCCACTGCCCATCCCGACAGGGTCATCAACAGGCGGCACAACGCTTACTTCCTCCTGACCGCCTCCCGCTCCTTTGTCCAGGCCAGCTGTGCACAACGGAGCTTGCTCTCCAAGTCCTTTATCCTAAAGAGAAGCAGTCATGTGTGGACACAGCAGAAAAGGGACAGAAGCCAAGGCTGGCCTGGGCAGGCAGAAGGGCAGTGCCTCGAGCCCGGCCACACTGCACTGCGTACCGGGCATCCTTGACGGCCGCCAAGTCCTTGAGCTCCTGGTCCCTGTGCATCACCTCCTGCTGCAGCTGCTCATTGGCTGTCTCTGCTCTCTTCAGAGACTCTGCTGCCTCGGCGCCAGCTTCCTTCAGGGCCGCCAGCTCCCTCTTCAACAGTTTAACCTGCAAGAGGAAATGATGACTCACAGACAAGGTCAGCAGGATACTGTCTCTATTTTGCCAGGATCAAGGGGGGCGTGGAAAAGCAGAACTTGAGAAGTGGCTTGTGTACGTCTCTTGGTGCACACGGGTCCCTGTGTATGTCCGTCAGTGCACACGGATCCCCATGCACACGTCTGTCGGCTCACACGGGTCCTCCCCGTGCACACGTCTGTCGGCTCACTAATCCAGGGTACTGGTATTTGTCTCACTGTCAATCCCTTCCCTACCCTGCAGAGGGTCACCCCATGGATGGTGTGTCACCTTGAGCTCCTGGGTCAGCACTGCACTGCTCATGGCATCGGCCTGCAGGCGGCATTCATGCTCCCTCCTCCTCATCTCAGACTCAAAGTCCAGCTGGAGCTCCTGCATAAGAAAGAGCCCCACGAGGGCAGCCCATCAGAAGGCCCACCAGTCGGCCCTCAGCCAGCACCAGAAGGGGCCCCACGAGGGTGGTCCACCAGGAGGACCAGTGGTCAGCCCTCAGCCTGCACGAGAAGGGGCCCCACGAGGGTGGCCCACCAGGAGGCCTGCCGGCCAGACCTCAACCTGGATCACTGGACTGCGAGGAAGCTGGTAAACCCCATGGAGTGGAATGAAGTCAGGGACACCAGCAGGGAGGCCTCTGTCCATACGGCTGGTGGCCCACATGGCTTATGCACATCCCCGAGGTGGTGGAGGGGGCTGTTCTTGTCTCCCCAGCCCTGTGGGGTTTGCAGTGTTCAGTGAACCTGGTCACAGGCCGCTGCGGCCACCTTGCTCACTGGTGTCTTCTGGCACCTCAGCCGTGGCTGGGCCACCAGAGCTTCCACTCACAGGGAGAGGCAAGGATCCCCGGGCAGCCTACATCAGCACTCGACCTGGAGCTGTCTGCTCCTCCTGCCTAGCTCTCACAGCAGCTCCACCCACTGATCAAACCAGAGTGGACAGCCACACTGGTCACTGCATGGGGACAAACAGCCCTGCACAACTCAACTGTGAAGGCCGGCGCTGCCTATGGATGGGAGCGCACAGCTCCAAACTATCCACCAGAGGGCAGTGTTCCACCAGAGCCCTATCAGAAGGTTGCCACCTTTGGGGTTGGGACCCAGGGCAGGGCCCCAGGTTCCAACCCAGGCCAAAGGCCACTGCCCACTACTGGAGAGCTCAGACAGAAGCAATGGGGGGACTGAAGCTGGAAGAGTAGCTGTCAATGCCCCAGCATCTGAGGAGGGAGGGGGTGGAAGGGACTGAGGGGGCCAGCCTACAGCACACCTCCTGACCACACAGCCCCTCTGGTGCCTCTTCTCTGCAGCGACCCCAGAGCTCATTCCTGCTGGGACTCAGAGGATGTATGGCTCCCAGAAGTCAATGGGGTTGTGCTTAAGGAAGCATTTCCATCTCTGAAGGTCCTCCAAGTTCCAGCAGCAAACGAACAATGGGCAGCATCAAGGAGAACAGGGAGGTTGTCTGGGGGACCAAAGCCGTGTCTGTGTCCACTACAGCCATATGTCCTGCCAGTGGCTGACAGCACAAGGGGGCGTGCTCAGAGCACAGCAAAGCCCCAGGTCTGCGTATCTAGGTCAGATCCCTCCTGCCCTGCTCTTAAGTTCCAGCTCAGGGTCATGGTCAGCAGTGGGTGGGAGGCTGACCAAAGTCTGGCCTGTTCCCAGAAAGATGGTTGCTCCCAGCCAGAGGGATGGTCAGCTGCTCCCACAGGGAATTCTCCCCACAGTCCCCTCCTTCGTGCAGGTGTGCAAATACAGGTGCACGTGCAACAAGTTCCCTGCTACAGCTCAAGTGCGACAGCAGATGGACCCCACCTCAGTGCACATGCAACAGCAGATGGATCTCACCTGCAACACAGGAGTGATGACAGATGGACCCCATCCTAATGCAGGTGTCACAGAGAAGACAAGTCCTGTGCAAGATGTCTTGGGTGTGCACTTGTCTCTACAGGGCGGTCTCAGGCACATACCTGTCCACAGTGCAGGTGTCCCAGACATCCCAGGTGCATACATACCTGTCTCTGCAGAACAAGCTGCCCGTCCAGCTCATGAAGCTTCCTCTGCAGTTCCCACTGCAGCTTTGTGTACTGTTCCCGAAGGTGGTCCATGTCTTCATTCTTGTCGCTGTGGTAGTGACACGCAGCAGTCAGAATTGATACACTGAGGGGCCACCACAGGTGTTCTTGAGAATCCTTCACACGCTGGGGGCGATGGGGTCTGGGGAGGTAGATATTCTGTCCCCACTTGGCGCAGTGAGCCACTACTTGAGGGCGGCACCTCCCCACCCCACTCGGGGTGCTCCCGCACACTTCCTAGCAAGGGCCTATGTTTACCTGACATGGACCCTAACAGGGTGACTGCCTGCAATGATATAAAAGGGACCCAGAGCCTCACAAGTCCAGACTGTCCCATGTGCACTGAGAACCCGTGATATGAGAACCAGCAGAACCCCAACTCAAACAGGATGAGGGCTCAGTGACAAATGCTGGAGCTGTGGGGTGGGGGTGCCCACAGGTGTTTTGTCTTCTCGGATACACCACCGTTTTCCCTGCAATGTGGCCATTTTTGCAAGGAGAGGGAGTCTGACCTCAAAACCAACGTTCTGTTGAAGGCTTTTTTATGCAGAAATTACCAATATGACTGATATTAGAAATACGTTTAGGGTTAAAGACACACAGGACCCTCAGCTCGGTAGTCAACAGTCGACGGAGAAGTAAGGGCCATGATGACAGCTATTTCTTTACGTAGGTGCCCACAGCGAGCGGCCAGGAGAAGCCGGTGGCACAGTTAGTGCAACTTAATCGGCATTCCTCTGGGCTGTGGTCACACTGTCAAGTCAAAACCAGCCCACAGCTGACCTTCCAGTGTGTTTTCAGGGACAGTAAGTCACACGGGGGAAACTGCCCATCCTTCTCCCCCAGAACTAGCTGGTAGGTGTGAGCCCCATGCCTTTGGGTTGGCAGCACGGCTCCTCAGCCCCAGGTCACCAGAGCGCCCCACTCCCGATACACACTGCCAAAGAATGAACAGGATCCCCGGCAGATAACAGCAGCATTACAAAGCATCTTCCAGGATTTTCAGTCTTTCGACTGGACAAATCCTTACAGCCTAGGAATACACTGGTAAGACTCTCAGAGCCTCGCTTCTTAAAGCCCACCTTCCACAGCACGAGGGCAGTGTGAGTAGCAGTGCCTTCCCTGCAGAGCTTTCAAACCATCCTCCACACATGAGGAATGGAACCAGACTGGCTTTGTCACGTTGTCCACTCGTCCTTTTGTCAAAGTGGAAAGAAAAAGTCAGCAAAACGGCTCCTGATCAGACACAAAAGGAAGGGAAGGGTCACACAGAAACCTAAGCCTTTGAGGAGCACATGAATGTTCACATGAAGACATCTGACGGGATTGGAGTGGCCTCTGCTTCTCCATGTGGCACGCCTGCCTCACCCAGCACCTGGCCTGGTGACCAGAGGTCACATGGTGACAGGCAGGTGTGCGTGGCAGAACAGAGGACACATAAGTTGAAAACATAACCATGAAATCACAGAACTCCGTAGGCTCCAATGGGGCGGGAATTTAACATACACTTCAATATCACATTCGCTTAATGCTCGCAGCAAGGAAAGCGTATAACCTGGGGTTTGGGCAAAGCAGGACAGAAAGGCTCTCCCAGATCCGACGTAAACATCAGGGTTAGCATTCTAATGGCAGTCACTGAAAGGTTGCTGAAATGAACGGTTTCCTTCACTCTTGTGTCGGAAGGGCCAATGGGCAGGGAGGGCAAAACCTCTCAAACAACAGCATCAGGCAGAGCAAGAGAAACTCCTTCAAGTCTAGACAGCACATGATTGTCACTTTATAAGGATTTTCCTTCAGATGAAACGACAGCTCTGGCTCCCAGCTCCTCTCCCTCTCTGAGCCTCAGTAGAGATCAGCAGGGATGCACAGGAGGTGTGTGGAAGCCCCCACAGCAGCACCAGGTCACCTGGCCATGACTGCTGTGCCTCCCCAGCCAGTCTCCTCGCAGCCTCCATGAAAATGCTCCAGCAAGCACTCTCAAACCAAAAAGCTGCCATCTCAACAGAAGGAAACTCAAGACAGTGGTCAGAGGTGGAGACCAGAAAAGAAAGTGAACAGCACATGCTTTGCAGCGAGACTCGGAGTCACCGCTGCAACGGTCGGATGGCTACAAAGCACTTCCCAGAATTCTGGGCTCAAGATGCTCACATGATGGCTAGGCGGACCTTGCAAACAAGGTAGCAAGGATCCACCAAAGGAACTGGTCAGCTTGCCAGCAATGCAGAGATAAATCCAATGAAGGAACTGGTCAGTTTTGCCATCTTGCTGAGCCTAGATAGAGCCCGCCTCAGACACAGAGGAGGGCCTTCACCACCCCCAGGAGGCCAGGCACCAAGTTCACACTTTGGGTCTGGACTCAGTGAGATGTAGGCGAGAGGGCGGTAACCCCAGACACAGCCAAGAACTGGCAGCGAGAAACTGTGGCAGTGGAAGCAGGGGGCAGGAGGAAGCCAGCACAGTGGGCTTCCGGTCCTCAGAGGAGGGCGGCAATAGCTTGGGCAGGAGGCTGCTGCTGGGCCCTGGGTGGGGCTGGGCATCCCGCCTGTGGAGTAAGACAGCCGTGTGGCTTTGGTCTGAGGCTGTCTGGTGGAGGTACCTTGGGGTGTCTGCTGGCTGAGCTGAGAGCTGTTTAGCTCTTACGCGGGGGAGGCAGAAGATGAGCAGCTGCGCCTGGACAGACGCAGGCATGGCTGAGACTCTGTCCCGATCAGAGAGCTGTGCTCTGAACTGTGGCTGGTCACTGCCCTGGTAAACCTCACGACTGGGCACGGCCACGGCAGAGAAGCTGAGTCCCAAGCCGGGTGCTTGGGTCTGAATCGGTGCAGGGTGGAGACTGAGACGTGTCTGATGTCCGCCTCCTGGCTGAGGCTGGGCTGATGGTGAGTATTCCCACCCCAGAAACTGGAGGAGGCCTGGCACCATTATGTCATCTTCAGAGGAAGATCCAAGGGCGTGAAGACAGGATGACAGACAGGTCTCCATCTAAGAGAGGAGCCTCGCAGGGCCTCAGGGGGTGTGGGCAGTGAGCACACACACCCTCACAGGGCAGGAAAGGACAGTGAGGAACCATACCACGGAAGCAAGGGCAGCTGAAAACTCCCAGGTCTGGTGGGAAAGGGACAGACAGAAGGCCAAGGAGATGCCTCCCACAGCAATGGAAGGTGATCTGAGAGCGACTTTACACTGCCGAAGAAGCCACAAGGAAGAAAATCAATGACCCTCCCCCTCCCCACTACATAAGAACAAGCGCATGGTCCGTGCCTCGCCGGTCACCAGTGCACGTGTGTGCAAGAGATCACTCAAGTTCCTTGACACATACAGCAGACCATGTACAACTGGGCAGCAGCCCTCAAATGGTCAGTGAGCCCCGAGTGGTTGGTGAGCAAGAGTGGTCAGCAGGCCCGAAACTGTCAGCGGCTCCCAAGCGGTCTGCCGTCCAGAACAGTCAGCAGTGGCAGCGGTTAGCAGGCCTCCCCAACTCACCTGTGCAGGTGCTCCAGCTCCAGGCGGTGCTCTTGCAGCGTCCACTCGTGCTGCTGCTGCAACTCCTGAACCCGCTGGGCCTCGAGGGCCAGTGCCCGCCGCAGCTTGGCCACCTCAATCTTAAGCTCACTGGCCTCAGCCTGGCGGGCCTCCTCCACACGCTGGGCCTGCGCGAAGGCCGCGTCATAGCGCTTCAGCTCCATGTCCCGCTCCTCCAGCAGCTGCAGGTTGTAGACAAAGTCCTCCTGCAGCTGCCTCAGCTGGCCCTGCAGCCATTCCAGCCGTGCAGCGTCCTGCAGCGCCCGCCACTCGCCCTCCTTGTGGGCCTGCTGCTCCTCCAGGGCCCGCTCAGGGGGCAGCATGGCCACACTGTGAGGACAGGGCTGTGAGCCCAGGCTCCAGGGTCCCCACACTGGCCACCCAGAGCCTGTGACAGACGGGGGCCACAGCAGGTCTGCCCACCTGGGAGGGACGTTCTGTGCCTCACCGGGCAGCACGCTGTAGCCAGACCCTATGCTGCTCACTCCTCAATGGAGCGCTGCCCATCCGCAGTTCACACAACACAGTAAATGCAGGCGAAGCCACAGGCTGCTTCTAAATTCAGCCTCGGGGAATGACGTGACCAGCCCACAGATAAGAAACTCCCCTTCTCACACACCCCTCCCCACTCAGAGCTGGGAGGCCGGTGAAGTGCCCGCACTGGCTCCCCTCCTGGCACTCACCATCCAGCAAAGCCGGTACCCTGGTATCCACACTCTGCGCTGCGTGGGCTGGCCCCCCTGCAGAGCACAGTAAAACATGTCCCTATCAGACTCTTGACCACCTGTGGGGGCTGCTGGGTCTCACTGCTAATCCGTGTCCAGGGCTCTCTTGCTCTGTCTGTGGGGCTCTGTCAAGGACAGTGGAGAACTGGCCTGCACACCCCATTATGTGCCGTTCTCATTTTGTGTTCCCCAAATGCCACTTTGTAACCTCCATATGCCCCGTCACCCCGCTCCCCCTCACTGGGTCACCCACATGCCCAGTGTCCTGCTGCTCTAATGTGTCCTCACATGCCCCCCATGCACTGTGTCCTTCACATTTCCCTAGTGACCCACGTACTCTGTGACCTCCACCTTCCCCAGCATGTCTCACCATCCTTGTGTCCCTCACACATACAATCACTCATGTGCACACTCTGGTCACGCGAGCAAATATTCAGAAAAATCCAATCTTAGAAACAAGAATGAGAGCAGGTTGGCATAGGTTTACTGTTTTAAGTTAACTCTGGAATTCCAAAGCCCACAGTCACTCTGTAAATTAGCAGAAATAGTGTCTTGTATGATTCAGCCCCAGGCAGTGTTTGGTCACATGGACAGAGGGTGACTAGGAGTCATATCAATCTCACAGCACCCCTAATCAACACCTACAGCAATGACATCAGTGTCAACAGTGACCACAGAAACAAAAGTGGCAACAACAGTGTCACCAACAGTGACAGCCATGTCAGTAGAGACAGTAGGCTAACAGCAACAGCAGTGACAGCAGCGACAGCCTCCCCAGGAGCCTCCCCAGGAGTGACAGCAGTGTCAGCAGAGACAGTAGGCTAACAGCGACAGCAGTGACAGCAGTGACAGCCTCACCAGCAGTGACAGTGACAGCATCACCATGAGTGACAGTGACAGCATCAGCAGTGACAACAGTGACAGCGACAGCAGCATCAGTAGCAACAGTCTCACCAGGCGTGACAGTGAGAGCATCACCAGGATTGACAGCAGCGACAGCCGCACCAGGAGTGACAGTGACAGCAGTGATAGCAGTGACAGAAGCTGCCTATTGAAGGCCCAAAGTTCACTTCACTCCTGAAATAACAATCACAAACTGAGACACATCTGCACAAATCCACATACGCATCCATGTGCAAGTCACATGCGCATGCATTGCACATTACATATACCTCACACACATGCTGTGCAATGTACACACAAACACATGCAACACACACATACACCACATGCACCAGACATGCCACACACGGCACACACACTCACACACACGTATCACAGTCTATATCATGCATATACATGCTTCATAAACACCTGTACCCCACACGCATGAACTAAGGTCTGGCCACAGTTAGTGAAAGAATGAAGAAAAAGTGGACAGTCATAGGAGTGTTCTGAGTTGGTGACTAGAGAATCCAGAGTACTCCATCACGACCAGAGCATAGGAGGCCACATCTCCACATCTCCAATTGGATGGCACTGCCCTGCCCCAGGCCACAGAGGCCCGGGTGGAGGGCCCTCAATGCCCCTGTCCCCTTGCTCCCCCCAGCAGCCCACACAGTAGGCTGTGGGCACTTCCTGCCCTGACCGAGCCCCAGCACGCTTGACTCAGCTCCCCCGGGGCAGAACTCAAGTCCCTGCCTGAACGTGAGATGCACCCTGCTCCCAAGGATGACCCCTGAGCGGATGAGGTCACCAACCCAGAAAGCCTGGTCTTTAGGAAAGGCCTCTGAGAGGGGCCTTAGCCTGTGCCCAGGAGTCAGCCCACTGTCAGGCAGGGACAGGACCGCAGAGGCCACAGAGCCCCCACTCCTGAGCGCCATCTTCAGGGCACAGAGCATATAGCTCCGTGGTCAGGAAAGGCCTGGTCAGGAACCCGGAAGTACCCGCATGAAAACTGCTCCAGTGTGCGGGGCCAGCCTCGTGGGCATGAGGCCTCGGCCTGATGGCACCCAGCAGTCCTAAGCCCGAGTGGAGGGTGAACCGCATCTGTGGGTGTGGACAGGTTGTCCCTGCAGCACATGCTGTCAGAGGTTAGGGGATGGACACTTGTGGACCCCACACAGACAGCCCCATCCTCCAGAGGAAGAGACTAAGGGGAACCCAAGTCCCCCAGGAGAGTGGAGGCCTACCTTGAGCCCTGTCCCGGGAAAAGAGCCAGATGGCTCAAGTGGACAGCAGTGATGCCCAGAGGTGGACATAAAGCTGAGGGGCAGCGTGCTGCTACGTGTGTATTTCTGCACACGCCGCACAGTGACCTCCCGTCACACTGACCAGTCTGCGAGTTCTCCTCCACAGAGTGTTAGCAGATCTGATCTGGGACCCTTTGGATCATAGCCCAACACATGATGCCCTGTGCCACAAGGACTACAACTCCCACCCACACTGCCACACAGTGCCTTGACCTAGGCTGCTTTGCAAAGCTCTAAATCCTACCAGGAGGAAACGGGCCATCTCCTCTCAGGGAGCAGCTGGTTGATTCGAACACTGGAGACATGCACTTTGGGGCAGCAGTGCAACTTGCTGCGACACACACCCATCAAAAGCTCATTGCTGTGAACTGTTACCCATTTCCGGCTGACCCTCCAGTAGGTTTTGAGAGGCAGTAAAGCACCTCTTTCTCCCGAGGAGCAGCTGGTGGATTTGAACTACCAGAGAGACGCCCTCTTTGGGTCCGCAGTGCAGCTCCCACTGACAACCTCACCAAAGTGCCGCGAGCTCATGCACAAATCACATGTACAAATGTGTAACACACACATGTGCAAGCCTACATAAACACACAGAAAACCAAAAACACACATATATATTTCTAAAGGCGCATGTCTCTGTGTATGTGCATACATAGTTAGTTAAATAAAATTTACCTTTCAGGAAACTATATACTTACATGGGGTTTGGTGGCCTCACGTTATGAAGCTGTGCCGCCAACCCAAAGCCAAGAGGCTGAAATCCTCCAGCTGCTCTGTGGCAGAAGGATAGGCAATCTCCTCCTGCAGGATTTACAGCCCCTCAAAACCCACTAGAGGGTCCTCTATGAGCCACACAACAGCCAACCCCAGCTCGTGACAACCTTCCAAGCTGGAAATGCTCACGTGAGCGGAGAGCACTGATCTCCTATCACAGAGCAGCCGTGGAGTTCAGGCCCTAACCCTTCGGTCAGCAGCCTGACACAGGACGGACACGTGACTGCAAGACCAAGGCTTGTGTCTGCGTTTGTTGTGCTTAGATCCTATCAAGTCGGCTCTCATAGTGACCTCAAGATGAGCATATCTGAACCCTGCCCTGTCCTGCTCCTTGCTTTATCTTCCTCGTGCTCAAGCCTACAGTTAGTCACGTGGTCTATCTTTCCCAGCGTGATGTCTTTTTCCAAGAACCTCCTGATTACATGCTCAGACTATGTGAGGCAATGTTGCACTGTCCTTGCCTCCAAACAGCAATCCAGTTGCTCCTGTAAGACTGATGTGCTTGTTCTTTTGGCAGGCCACGGATAGGCAGGGAGCTCTGGTGGCTTAGTGGTAAGTCGTGCCGCACACCAGCGGTATGCAGTTCAAGTTCATTAGCTGCTCCTTGGGAGAAGGATGGGCAATCTCCTCCTGTGCAATTTTCTGCCTCTGAAAATCCACTGGTGGGTCAGCTATGTGTCAGTTCCAACTCGATGGTATGTAATGACAACAGGGAAAGCTCAGCACTCTTCAACCCCACAATTCAAATGCATGGATTCTCTGTCGTCTTTCTTCACCGTTCAACTTCCAAAAGCATAGGAAGCAGCTGAAACTGCTACTGCTTGCATCAGGCATAACTTAATCTCCAACAAATGTTCCTTCTCTGAAGCGCTCTGGAGAGGTTCTTGACAGTAGATTTCCCCAGTGCAATACATCTTTTGATTTTCTGGCTACTGTTTCCATGGGTGGTCACTGACTTCAGTCTTTCCTCCATCTATCATGGTGTTGTCCATCAGCTCAGAGTTGAGGATTATTTTAAACCATGTATTTTATTATATGCGGCTACCAGTGTGTATAAAATAATTACTCCCCCTTTGTGAAATAGAAACTCACGAACATTCAGAGAGGCAGATGTTAAGAACTGACAGAAGAAGTCTGTATAGTACAGCACATGTGTTACAGGGTAAGCTTTTGTACAGGTTTCATGTTTAGCTCTCCTTTGAATATTCACTGGTTCTTAAGAGTGACTTAGAAAACCTCTGAAAGGTTCATTTTACTACAAAAATGAACAGACTTTCTGGGGTCTAAAGGGATTTGTACTTGGAAGACAGTCCAGTCAGCAGGGGGTCATGCTAAGCATTCTGCAGACAGAACTGCTTCACATCTGCCTGGGAAGCCGCTGAACCACTTTCTTCATAGCGACACTAGAGGAGCTAGTGAGACAGAGAGTGAGGCCAGATTCTCCTTTCAGGATCCATGCCTGTACGGGTGGGTCAGCTGGTGAGTCACCAGGCCAGACAGCAAGCAGGACAGTGCATGACAGCGGGTGGGGCACCTCCAAACTCAGTGTTGAGGATTTTTTATGTTGAGATGTTAACTATGTTGAAGGCTGTAGTCTTTGCCTCAAGTCTTCCTAACTTTCTGCAAGCCAAGTGTGTCATCTGTACTATTTGGGTTGTTGATCAGTGTCCCCTCAATCCTGATGTCACATTCTTCTTCTTTGTAAAGTCCAGCTTCTTGAATGATTTACTCAGCATACACCGAATAGGTAGGGAGAAAGGATATACCTCTGACCCACGCCTTTCCAGATTTTAAACCATGTAGTGTTCCCTTGTTCTGTTCGGAAAACTGCTTCTTGGTCTAGGACAGGGTTGACATGGGCATAACTAAGTGTTCTGGGATTCCCATTCTTCTCCGTGTTAGCCATCATTTGTTCTGATCCACACATAAGATGGAGGAATCTTGTATTTAGCCTGTTGACTTGAAATCCCTTGTAGGTCACTTAGGGTGCTTGATATAACACAAACACCATGTAAGTAGTACTCTTCAGGTTCCCTGTACACAGGCAGGGACTTGAGGCACCTCAGCCTTTAAGAGGTGGATTGACCACATCCACCAAGCAATCAGAGCGAGCATCAGCCCTCAGTGCCCAGTCAGCGTCCCAGCCTCTGACAAGCTATGCTCAAAGACATGAGGTCCACAGTGAGGCTTTCTTACTAAAAATGCTATTACAGGGGCATCCTACAGAACTGGGGCAAGAGCTCTGCCAATGGGTCCAGGTTGAGAGGGCACAGAGGCAGAGGACACCAGAGGGTGCGGCTACTCAAGGCAGCACAGTGCACTGGGGAGGACGTGGGGGCTTGTGCAGGACCAGGCAGCATCTGCACCCAAGTTCGTCTAGAGTCTCAGCCAGGGCACCCCACCACCTGCCTCCTCCACCCACGTGGCAGATCAGGGAAGCCATCAGAGAGAAAACATAAAGGTGAACACAGGTGCTCATATTGTGACCTTTCCTAAACCAAATGTGTTAACAGCATTTTAGAAACTTACTTGAAAAGTACTCAGAAACTGTTTATGCAAGTCCCATATAATGGGGTTGGGGATCAGATTCAGGAGTCCGGATGTGGCACCATGGTGGTGTGGCAGGCTGAGCAGGACAAAGCCAAAGGTCAGTGACCCCAAGCCAATGCCCCTCAAGACAGAGGGTGAGGCAGTCAGTGGTCTCTGAAACCCCGCCCCATTCTAGGCCTTCCTCTACGGGAGTCGGAATCTGTGTACCGGTGACCTCATTTTCTGCTTATTACTCGGCCAAATAAGCAGAACCTTTAGGGCAAGCGTGCATGCAGGCTACAAGCCTCACATCCCTCCGAGGCCTGTCTCTAGAGGTGTCCCTACAGGTGTCCGGGGCTGAGAAGACCAGCCCACCACAGTCTCCCAGGCCTGGCGTGGACCCACCATTCTCATGCACACGCTCTAGTGGGGAAGGGACTGTCCAAGCCAGAGCCACACCTGTACCCCACGGCCATTCTCAGACTATGCAGGGTCCAGCGCCCTGCCCCATGATGCCGCCCTAGACCCGGGTGCCCCTATACCACCCACCCTGCTGAGACCCTTTAGACACGACCCCAGCCCCTCGGCAGCCCCCCTTAGACACACCCTCCACGCCCCAATATCCCCCGCTGCACAGTGACCCCTTAGACACCCTCTGCGCCCCTATAATCCCCACCCCGCGGTGACCCCTTGGACATCCTCCCACACCCCTTTACCCTCTTGTCCCAGCACCCCCTTGGCCCCTTGGCCCCCTCTACCTCCCCTGCCCTGGCGCCCCCTCAAACCCTGGTGACCTTTATCTCCTTAGCCTGGCACCCCCCCTAGACCCCCACTCCCCTTTCTCCTCCCACCTTATGGCGCCCCTAGACCCCCTGCCCCCCAGGGACCCCATAGACACTCCCCCCACGCCCCTATGCCCCCTGACCTGAGGTGACCCCTTAGACACTGCCCG
>NW_006399798.1:758637-767527 GCF_000299155.1 Elephantulus edwardii | reverse complement strand
AGGTGACCCCTTAGACACTGCCCGTGCCCCCTGACCTGAGGTGACCCCTTAGACACTCCCCGTGCCCCCTGACCTGAGGTGACCCCTTAGACACTCCCCGTGCCCCCTGACCTGAGGTGACCCCTCGGACACCCCCCGCGCCCCCTGACCCGCGGTGACCCCTCGGACACCCCCTGCGCCCCTTCACACCCCCGCCCCGGCACGCCCTAGGCCGCCCCGTCTCCCTCCCTTCGGCCCCGGCCCAGGGCACCCCCTCGGTTCCCCGCAACACCCCCGCTCACCGAGAACGCCCGCCAGGCGCGCCGCGTTGCCATGGCGACCGGTCCCTCGGCGGCGGTCCGGGTGGTGCACCGCGCGGTCCCGCCGGGGGAAACACGAGCCGCGGCGCCGGGTTCCGGCTGAGCCCGCGGCGCTCGGGTCCGCGGGGAGAGGCGGCTGGAGGAGGGCCGGGCGCGGCCGCGTCGGGCTCTCCGGACTGCGGCCTCTGACGGCACCCGGAGCCAGCACCCGGTCCGCTCAGGCCGGACCTCTGGGCTCCCTGTGGCCGGGCCGGACTCCCTGGACCCGGCCCGCCTGGGTCGCAAGCGCGGAGGACGGTGGCCCCATCCTCAAAGCCTGGAGGGGACATTACCGCCGGCGACCGCGCAGCTCCCACGGCGGCCGGCCCTGGGTCAGCAAGTAGGCACCGGCTCCCCGGAAATCCAGCTCCAGGCCGTGGAGGCTGGGCCCCCCACTGGATGTGGCCGCCCAGTCCTCGGGACCCCCAGCCCACCTGGCCCTTAGTCCCCCCCGTCTCATGGGCGATCAAGGACCCTCGGCCTGGATGTGTGCTCGCTGACTGTAACGGGCAAGCGCTTGCTGGTGGAGCTACAAGGGGCAGGTGCCAAGGATTCCAGACCAGCCGTCAAGCAGCCCAAGACCTCCGGCCTTCTAATCCCAGACTGACTGTTGAGAGAGGACCCAGGGCACTGCTGGTTCATGAAGGGTGTTGATGAAGCCAGACCATGAGAAGCCAGTGCTAAGCACTTCTGAGGGTGGAACTCCGAGACTGGGAGGGGGCTTGTCTTCAAGCCAGAAACCAAGGAGCAGGAGTGTCCACACACTCACAAGAGAGGAATGGCTCATGGCAGACCCCAGTTTGGATTTTTAGCCTCGAGGGTGGTGAGCAAATAAATGTCTGTCCTTGTGGGGTTTGTATGACAGCAGTCCTAGCCAGACATAGACTCCTCTATTCTCTCTGCAGACCAAGAAGCTGTTGTCTCAACAGGAACACAGGAGCACTGCATGGTGTAAAATCAGGAATATATATATAAAGAAGTATATGAAATATAGAAGTGTATAACCCCATGGTCTGTATAGTTTTCCATACCTATTCAATCTGTGTGCTGAACAACTCATTTGAGAAGCTGAGGTATATGAAAAAGAATGCGGCATCAGGATCAGAGGGCAACTCATCGACATCCTGCATTATGCAGATGACACAACCTTGCTCTCAGGAAGCAAAGACTTGAAGCACTTGCTGCAGATCAAATACTACAACCTTCAATATGGGTTACATGTCAACACCAAGAGAACAAAAATCCTCCTCACTTATCCAATAGGCAGTATGATGATAGAGGGAGAAAAGACTGATGTTGTCTTCTGTTTCACTTGATTTGGATCCATAATCATCTGTGGAAGCAACAGTCAGGATATCAAGAAATGTTTTATGCTATTATGCGCAAAGGACCCCTTTAAAAAAGTGTTAAAAATCATAGCTGTCACTCTGAGGATGCGGGTGAGCCCAGCTTAAGTCTTATTCAGTGCCTCGTTTGCATGTGAAAACTGGGCAATGACTAAGCCAGACCAAAGAAGAGCTAATGCCTTTTAATTGCGACATTGTGAAGGAATATTGAATATACTGTGAACTTTCAGAAGAATGAGTAAATTTTTCTTAGAAGAATGCTGACCCATCAACATATGAATGCATAGAGAAGCTGTGGTATATTTACACAATGGAATACTACGCTGCTTTGAAAAACAACTCATGAAATATACAAAATGGGTGACCCTGGAGGACATTATGCTGAGTGAAATATCTCAGTCACAAAAGGACAAATACTGCATAGTGCCACTGTTGTAAAACGGGACTGAGATCGGGGTTGGAGGAGACAGAGAAAGATGGGATAAGTTATGTATACTGCATTAAAACAGGTGAGGGAGAGAACTGCTTAAAAGGGATATATGATTGGGTATTATTGTCATGACAGGAGTCCAGAACGAAGGCTGCACAGTGGAGTGAACCTGGGGGGAGGGATTGTATAGCAATGAAAGAATTTTTCTTTTACTTTTCAAAGAGAAGAGCAAAGTGGTGGGGGAAGGGGTAGGTAGGGAGAAAATGCAACAATGAATGAATGGAAATCCAAAGTCTCTGTAAATGTTCATCAAAATTAATAATTATTTTTTTAAAAAGGGGAAAAAGTTAAAAAAAGAAAAAGAATGCTGAGGAGCAAGAGAAGCAAGACTTCGTGTAGTGCTGTCTGGAGGCCCTGGAGAAGGGCAGCACTGACTCGCTCACCAATGACTCTCTGTTGAGTTTCTGAGGCTGTAAATCACACAAGATATCAGCCACAAAGGAGCTGCAGGTGGATCCGAGCTGTCAGAGAAGCCTGAGCTTTGTGTTAGCTGGCAACTCCCTACAGAGAACACCACTAGAGCACCGTGAGAAGCCTCGGTGAGCTGGACTAAATGGGCTGCAGCAACCATGAGGATGCCACCGACCTGCAGGGTTTCCTTCTGGTGTTTGTGGTGTTGCTGAGTGGGAAGCAGCTTGATGGCACCAAACAACAACCAAAGAAGCGGAAGGGGTGGGTGCTCAGGAACTGCCAGGTTGCACAGCACGATGTCAACACACACAGGGCCAGCTCTGTCATCCATGGCGAAATGAGGGAGGAGAGAGACCAAGAGGCCAGCACTGGCGGGCGGGGTTGCCACGCTCAGGGTCCAGCCTGACCCTGCCCGAGTGGTGGCAGCCTGGCTGAGGGTTGGGATGTCTCTCCCAGAACACAGGAACGTGAGCCCAGGGCTGCGTGTCCAGACTAGGTCCTGCCCATCAAGACCTGCAACCTTTCTTCAGATCTCTGACCACTGGGCATCTGGCACTGTGACCACCCCCTGTGGGAACCTCTGCTTCTAGGTTTCCTGGGGTCCAGAGACCACAGGACAGGGGCAGGTGGTGTGGGTGGGATCTGGGCACCAGCCTGGGTAGCTTACTTGCTCTGCAGTGCCAGCCTGTCCCTGGGCCTGCCTGCTGCCCACTGCCCTTACGAGGCCTGGGAAACTGGTGATGGGGCTCTGGAATGTGCCCCCTAAGCCAGGCTCACCTTCAGGGCCCTGAGGTCACCTAGCACTTCCAGAGAAACACTGGACCTCTGAGAAGCCAAAGAAGCCCCTCCCACTCAGCGGAAGTGAGAAAACGGAAGGCACTCATGATGAAGCCAGGGCAGGACCCACCTAGTGTAACGGGGACACTGCACCTCCCCCTGGGGGAGTCTCGACGCCCCCCATCCCCTAAGTACACACACCTTGTCCGCATACCCCCTCCCCTGGAGGGGACTGGCACCTCCTCTCCACTTCTCATCTGCCCGCAACCACACACACACACCCCTCCCTCAGTCACATACACTTCCCCCACACTCCTCCCCTGGGAGACCCCAGACCCCTTCACACACACACACACCCCTCCCTCAGTCACATACACCTCCCCCACACTCCTCCCCTGGGAGACCCTGGACCCCCTCACCCACATACTCCTTCTCTTCAGCAGAGGCCAGCAAGCAGGAACACATCTTTGCACCAATGAGAGAGAAGGCCAGGTGGTTAGGCAAGTGAGGTGAGATGCTGGGAGAATTTTCTGGATTGAAGAGGGAGAAGTCTGGGCCCAGTGCTACCCGTCCCCACCAGCCTGAGGATCCCCTGTTCTTTCCCAGACTCCATTCCAGGTACCCGGTGGACAGGGCACCAGACGGCTTCTCTACCTCAAAGACACGGCCAGAATGAGAGACTGTGGAGGGGACACTGCTGGGTGGCCTGGGGTGTCATGCAAGGACCCCTGGGAAAGCCCGGGCAGCCTGCACATGTCGAGGTCACCAGTGCACGTGGAGTTGGAGAGGGGGTCCCTGAGGAGCTGGAGATCCAGAGAAGCAGGAGAGGTGTTGGGAAATGGGGCCTAGAAGCCACTGACCTGCGTGTGCCTGCCCCAGTGGGTCACAGAGAGAGTGGGCAAGGGAGGGTGTGGTGCCGGCCTGGACAGCAGGTACATGTACTGCCCTGGGGCGTGCACCATCTATCCGGAGGCTGCAGTGGACCCCAGGGCATGATCTGGTCTGCCTACCTGCAGCTCCGGGACCCCTTGGAACCTCAGGGGTGTCAGCACAGCTGGGCAGCTGGGCAGATCACAGCAGGTTTAGCACCCACCGCACCTGGAGAAGCACCGCACCTGGAGTGAGACCCGATTGCTTGCCCACACTACCTCTGAGCCCACCTGCAGGTGCCCCGAGGTCTGTGGCGCCTCCTTCCACCTGAGGGCCAGAGCCTGTGGTCAGCCCAGCCTTGAGTCATTGCTGTCTGAGGGAGGCAGGCCTGGGGCATGTGGGAGGGGTGCCAGCTGAGAAGATACCTATCCTGTCCCCCTACTCTGTATTTATCAGACCCCCAAGGGCCCAAGGCCTGCATTTCAGGATATGGATGGCTGAAAGAAAGAGGCCAGGAGTCTCAGGACCCAGGGCAGATGGGCAGGGCGGGGGAGCCTTCAGGGTCTAGAACCAATGAGCAGGGCCTGGGAGCCCTCTGGGCAGATCTGGGTGTGAGGGAGGAGCAGGTCAGGCACCTGGGCCCTGAGCCCACCTGGTCAGCAGGTGAGATGAGGGACAAACCTAGTGCTCAAGGCTACTCCTGGTCCAGTCTGGAGCAAAGGCCTCCTACCCACCCTAACTCCTACCCACCCATGGACTCCCCACAACACCAGGTCAGCTGCTGCCCACTGCCTACCACTCTGACCTCAGCCTGATGTTGTTGCCTGCTGGCAAGGGGCAGGAGGGCTTTACGCCCCAGGAGTGGGACCCAGGGTAGCGTCTGGCCTCAGGAAGGCCCCTGCCCAGCACCTCTGGCCGTGTGTGCGCAACCTTGATGGGAACTGGCTGGTCACACACTTGTTTCTTTTGTCTTTTAATGGATAAACTTTATTTTCAGAGCAATTTCATTAATAGGTTTACAGAAAATTGAGGGGCTAGTCTGGTGTCCTATGGGAGAAGGATGGGCAATCTCCTTCCGTGTGATTAGCTGCCTCTGAAAACTCACTGGAGGGTCAGCTATGGGTCAATTCTGACTCTATGGCATACAACAACCACAAGTCTAGCGTCCTGCACCTCATCTCCTTTCCAGCTTTTCCTAAGATGAGGTGCACGTGTCACAGCGGGTGACACACTATGACCACAAGAGGAGTCCCGAGGTAACTCAGGACAGCTCAGTGACCTTGGTGTCAAACGGAGAACAGAAAGAGTGTCAGAAAAGTCAAGGCAAACTCAGCAGTCCCAATCTGTGAATTAATGGACTGCCAAATAGAACCGAAACGCAGTCAACAGAGGACGGGCCTATCAGGGCCTTCGAAGGATTACATCTGTATGTACATCAGAAGATTTCTCCGCTTTGATAGAGCTCACGAGGAACTTAGCTCAAGGAAGTATAGAAAACTCACCATCTCAGCCAGAAAAACAAAAACAGAGGAGGAAGAGAAGACTGAGATGGTTGTCAGAACAGATTCTGAATATTGCACTAGAACTCTGGCAAGCCAAAGCAAAGGGAAGAGGGCAGAAAATTAAGCAACTGAGCAGAAGATTTCAAAGGGCAGCTCAGGAAGAAAAAGTAAAGTATTATGATGAAATGTGCAAAGAGCTGGAGTCGGAAAATCAAAAGGGACAAACTCACTCGGTATTTCTTAAACTGAAGGAACTGGAGAACAAATTTAAGTCTCGAATTGCAATACTTAAGGATGCTTGGGCAGAATATTGAATGATTCAGGAAACACCAAAAGAAGATGAAAGGAGTATCGAGAGTCTGACACGGAAGAATTTCATGTAAGAACATGTGACCGAGAGACAACAGTGATGAAAGAGGAAGTTCAAGCTGCTCTGAAGTACTTGACAAAAAAACAAGGCCTCAGGAATTGATGGCATACCAACAGACATATTTGAACAAACAGATGGTGTCCTGGATGTGCTCACCAGGCTGAGCCAAGAAATCTGGAGGACAACTACCTGGCCAACTGAATGGAAGAAATCCGTATTTAATCCCATTCTCAAAAAAGGTGATCTGTCAAGAGTGTGGAAATTATAGAACAATATCACATGCAAGCAAAATCCTGCTGAAGAGTATCCAAAAATGATTGGAACAGTACATTAACAGAGCACTACCAGAGATGTAAGCTGGGCTTAGAGGCTAAACCCCAGCTCTAGGGACATCACAGCCAATGTTAAATAGATCTTGGCTGAAAACAGAGAGTACCAGAGGGATGTCTATCTGTGTTTCATTGACTATGCAAAAGCATTTGACTGCCTGGATCACAACAAATTGTGGCTAACCTTGAAGGAGAATGGGACTCCCAGAACACTCAATTGTGCTCATATGAAACCTATGCTTGAACTAGGAAGCAGTTGTCAGAACAGAGCAAGGAAACACTACATGGTTCAAAATTAGGAACGGAGTGTGTCAGGGATGTGTCCTGTCTCCATACCTTTTCCATCTATATTCAGGACAGATCATCTGGGAGGCTGGACTTTATGAGGAGGAATGTGGCATCAGGATTGGAAAAAGATTCAACAACCTGCAGACGACACAACCGTGCTTGCTGAAACTGAGGAGGACCTGAAGTGCTTGCTGCAGAAGGTCAACGACTGTAGTCTTCAACATGGATTGAAGCTCAACATCAAGAAGACAAAGATTCTCACCACTGAGCCAACTGGCAGCATCGTGATAGATGGTGACGAGATTGAGGTTGTTAACAATTACAGCCTGTTTGGCTCTACAGTCAACATTCTTGGCACCAGCAGTCAGGAAATCAAAAGGCAAATTGCATTAGGAAAATCTGCTGTCGGGACCTGTCCAGAGTGCTGAAGAGCAACCGTGCCAGACTAGAGAGTAAGATGCACCTGATCTAGTCTTCACAATTACTTGCTATGCATTAGACAGCTGGACAATGACTAAGGATTACAGAAGAAGAATTGATGTCTGAGTTGTGGTGCTGGAGAAGTCTTGAACATACCACGGACAGCCAAAAGAACAAAGATGTTTGTCCCAGAGGGTGAAACCAGATTGCTCTTTGGAGACAAAGATTTTGAGATTTCATTTCACATACTTTGGGCATGTTGTCCTTGGAAGAGAACATTATGCTTGGAAGGGTGGAAGGACAGAGTAAGGGAAAGAGACCCCGGATGAGATGAATTAACAGAGTGACTGGGGTAATAGGGGCAGGTGTGTCAGAGACAGTGAGACTAGCTCTGGATAGGACAGGGTTCAGAGCTGTTGTACAATTGAGTCACTGGTTACTTGAGGGCACATAGCAAGAACAGCCCTAAACTCAGCTACAACATGAGTTCAAGAAGATACTCAGAGGCCAGCAAACACAGGAAGAAATACTCAATATCACTAGTTATTTTTGTTGTGGTCAGGTGCCATTGAGTCGCCTAGTGACCCTGTGAGCATAGCCACTAGATGCAAATCAAAACCACGAGTTCCATCTCACCTCGCAATAGCCAAGTTCAGTGAGAACATGAGCAACTACAGCTGGCGAGGGTGGGGACGAAGCAAGAGCTGGGAGAGGAAGTGCCACGCACACCCACATTCACTGCAGCGGCATTCACCACAGCAGAGGTGGGACCCAAGTGTCCCTCAGCAGGTGAATGGACAGGGAAACTATGCAACATCAAGGAGTGAGAAAGAACTCCCTTAACCCTGCACAACCTGGCTGAGTCTAGAGGAAAGCATGTGGAGTGGCGAGTGCAGTCGACTCGCAGCTGAGCCTGCAGCAGGTTTCCTAGGCTCTGAGTCTCAGGAGGAGACTCAGCACAGTCCCCTGGCACAGCTGGAAGGTTAAACCGCTGGAAAGGGTGGCCTTTGGGGTAGCGGCTCAGATCCCTGTGGGCTAGGCCACCAGAGCGCCCCAATTATTTTTACCATTGTAAAAAATTAAGGGAAGATTTACACCTAAATAGAGTTAATTCTTCTTAGCTGGCTCCCAGAAATGGGAAAGGAATGAGAGGTGGGTAAAATGAGTAACTCGATTGTAGACCCTAAACTGAGTGGAAGGAAAAAGCCACACACAGCAAAGGGCTGATGATTGTAATTCATTACTATAATCACAATGTTTTAAGACAAAATATTACATGTAGCTAATTGAATGAAAAACCGCTATGATTTGTAAACGTTCATGCAAATCACAAAAAACCCACTAAAAATCATTAAAAACCCCACATTAATAACAAGACAGGACCTCTGGAGCACAGAGAGCCACGGCCTGGGCTGCAGCCTAAAGCCCAGAGTCAAGTGCAGAACACCTGCCGTGAGCAATGAACTCTTCAGAGACGTCTGTATGGGATTAAATGAACAGCAGCCACTTTGGCACTGAGCTCAGGTCAGGGGGGAGGACAGGCAGGAGAGGAGGGCGGAAGGTCCTACAACTCAAACAATGCGGTCATCCTCACTGTGTGAAGACAGTGCTGGATGGTGTCCTGCTGGGTGTATTTATTTTTTCCCCCTATTTTTTTGTTTTATTTAAATTTGTTATTAATTTAAGTAAAAACTTGCAGAGACTTTGGATTTCCATTCATTCATTGTTGCACTTTTCTCCCCTCTCAAC
>NW_006399798.1:756482-757976 GCF_000299155.1 Elephantulus edwardii | reverse complement strand
GATATCTCATAGTTGTTTTGATTTGCATCTCTCTTAGAGCTAGGGATTTTGAACATTTCTTCATGTGCTTGTTAGCCATCTGAATGTCTTCTTTGGTAAGTGTCTGTTCATATCCTGTGTCCATTTTTCTATTGGATTATTTACCTTTATCTTGTTGTGGTGTTCCAGTATTTTATAAATTCTGGTTTAAGTCCCTTATCTGATATGTCATTACCAAATACTTTTTCCCAGTCAATGGCTTCCCTTTTTGCCCTGTTGAAGTTTTTGGATGTGCATAGGGATTTGATTCTTAGACGATCCCATTCATCTATTTTATCTTCTCCTGGTTGTAGGTTGGGTGTATTTTCAACAATGGAAATGGAGTTCTTGAGAGCTCCCAGCGCACTCTTTCTCTGGAGGTCTGCTGGCCGTGCTGTGCGCATACAGGCAGCTCTAGGAGAGGGTCCTTCGCCCAAGGAACTGGCCCACCCATAACCTCCAAGCTGTCTAGAGGGTGGGCTCTCCTGCTGCAGTAGAGGGTCCTGGTGACCTCAGCCAGGTTGACACCTCCCGGCAGCCTGGAGAGGGGACTGTGCTACCAGCTAGGGGCACAGATCCCTGCCCCTTGACATTGTTTGAGAAATCATACTAGCAGAGTTGGGGTGGCTGCTCCTCAGGTGGTAACAGACACCTAACACAGGTGGGCATCTGTCTTTCCAGCTCCCCTCCCCCACAGCTGAGATCTCACCTCTAAAGATGGGACAGCTGGTAGGAACAGGATGGAGCCTGTAGACCTCAGTTGTACCTGTGCCCTCTGTTCAGCCAGGGGGAGGGAAGCTGCACAGACAAGGAGCTCAAGGACCTGGATCCTGGGTTGGAAGGTGTGGCCAACAAGAGGGGAGTGACAGGCTGTGACTGTTGTGCTACCAGAGGTGCTGGTGGCCAGGTCTTGGCCTATGAGAGCAAGGTCAGGTGCGGGCAGCTGGGGTCCCGGGGAGGGCTGGGCTTGGCTGGAATGGGTGTTTTTCTTGGCCTGAATAACACAACCTGTCTGGGTTCTGCACTGGGTGCTGCCAAAGTGGGGCAGGTCAGAGTGCAGGGGACCCCAAGTCTGGAAGGGAACTCAGCCAGGAGTGCTTGGGGGGCTGCCTTGTCAGGAAGGAGCAACAATGTCTCATCTGCAGGACCCTGCACTGTGCATCCCAAAGCCAGGCCTTGCTCTCAAGGAGAAAGTGAACAGTCTTCTCTAGGGGTGCTTCGAAGCCTCAGGAACCTGGTAGACTCTGGGAGCTACATGGTGGGAAACCAGCTCCATTTCCCCCCAAGGTCCTTCGGACATAATGACAGCGCGCCTGAAAGGTCGGGGCAGTCTGCTTGGGGCACCTGGAATAGGAGAAGGTGGACCTGAGGCCCAATGAAAGCAGAACATTCAGGATGGGACGAAGGGGAGGGGGCATCTGAGAACGAGGGTGTTGAAGAGCTGTCCCCAGAAGCCAGTCACTGGGGCTTGGAGTC
>NW_006399798.1:726334-756243 GCF_000299155.1 Elephantulus edwardii | reverse complement strand
CCTGGGAGGGTGAGGACCAGTTTCCACTGCAGACCTGTTTGCTGTCCACATGTCAGGACCAAAGTACTATCACCAACCCTGGGGACACGCAGAGGAGGGGCCCAGAGCCTGGTGTCAATTTCCCCTGGGGTACTCCCTGCCCCTCTCCAGTCTCCCCACTGCATCTCAGTCACACGTCCCAGGCCCGGGCAGTGGGCACCACTGGGGGGAGCTCACCAGGCACATATGGCCCTAGATGTCCACCCAGGTCTGAAGGCTTGGCCATTGGGGATGGTGGTGCCCCACATTCAGGGAGCGCCCTGGTGGAAGGTCCTGGGGTGAGCTACCCCAAACTCCTCCCATACCTCCATCTCAACTGGAAATCTTTGTGCCTTCAGGTCACCCCCTCAGTTCAAGCCAGGCCCCAATGTTGATAGTTGGTGCAGGCAAATGGGAGGTCCCCTAAATCAAGGACCCACCAAGGTAATAGGTGGGGCTAAAGGGTGTTGGACGCTGTGGAGCCCGTTTTTCCAGGCACGTGTACACCTCACTTCTGCAGCCACAGGGCAGCCTGACCTGCACTGCCCCTGGACGGGGGTTCTCAACTCCTGCCTCCCCCCAACCTGGATATGGGACCCCACCCTGGGCTTCCCGCTGCCAGCAGAGACCAGAAATTGTGGAAAAGTGTCCTCATGGCCTTCCTCCCCTGGGACCAGCCCCTTAACAAACTGAACCTGGGTACGTCCTCAGACACAGCCCAAAGCACCCCGTTATTCAGTTTTGTGGATGAGAAAACGGCCTGCGAAGCGCCCTGCCAAGGGCCAGGAGGCCGTGGGCTCGCTTTCCCCTGGTAAGGGTCCGCACCACGCAGGGATGGGATGTGCCGGGGTGTCCCCCCCAGGAGGTGCGGCTGGCGGCTCTGAGTTGGCGCCTGTGGGGCGGGAGCCGCGCTGTGGAAACGGAAGTTCAGGGGGTTGACAGGCTTGCCCAAGCGCACCGGGCTGCAGGCCACCGCCCAGGGAAGCACAGGTTTGCCTGGGGGCTGCGAGGGCCCCGCGGAGGGGAGCGGGCTGGGGGCGGGCGGGCCGAAGGGAGGGACTCTGGACCTGCGCGCCACCCCACCGGAGACACTGGTGGCTTCCGCTGGGGCGCAGCCGGAGCTCCGGGAGATGGCAGGGGAAGGGGGCGGGGGCCGCGGGCCGTATCTCTGGGATCCTGGCCGGGCGTCTCGGCCGGAGCTCGGGCGCTGGCCGGCTCTGGGGCCCGGCGGACGGGGCGCGTTTCTGGGGTCCCCGCCGGGGCTCGACCGCTGGCTGGCTCTGGGGCCGGGGCGGCGGGGCGGGCGCGCCGTCGGGGAGCGCCTGGCGAGAGTGGCCGCGCGGGGTCCGGGCGGGGCGGGCGGGGCGGCGCCAGGCGGCCGTGACGTGCGCGGGGGACGTGCCGCGCGAGCGACCAGGGCCTTAAAGTCGCCCCCGGCGCGGCGCCCGAGCAGAGCGGGAGAGCGGCGGCCGGCGGCGACAGGTAGGCGGCGGCGTGGCTGCTTGGCCCGCCCGGCTTCCCGAAGCACAGCGAGCTTGCGCTCCCTCGCGCCCCTGCCCTTCACTCAGAGTCCTCTCGGCGGGACATCCCGGCAGGGTCTCCCCTCCTCACCCCAGGCGTTCAGTAAGGCCCCGGGGATCCCGCTGTGATCCCATTGCCTCGAAGCTGGGTCGCCTGCCCTCCGCACCCCCGCCCAGCCCAGGAGCACCTCCGACGGGCGCCCTCGGGGGCCGGGCTTCTCCGGATATAAATAGCACCTCTACGGGCTATATTTGTTGGGACTTGGCAGCTCTCCGGGCGCCCCTTGCCACCTCCCGAGGGCGCAGGGAGCACGTGCGCAGGGGGGCAGCCTGGGGGACTGCCCCTCCACCTGCCTTCTGGTGCTGCTGGGCCCTTAACCGAAGGCAGGACTCCCTCCCTGTCCACGGGGCCTCAGAGGGCCTCCCACTCTCTGCAGGTTGCCTCAGTTTCCCTATCTGAATGGTACATTGCTAAACGCCACCCCCCACCCTCCCCCGAAACAGGAATGGTCTTCCTGAAGTCAGCATTCAGAGGGCCAGAATGGGGACACTTCAACGCTTGTATTGACTGGTCAATCCTTAAAGAGGACAGACCAGCATAGTGGGTAGTTTGAGGGCTGTGGGTGGCCTCAGGGCTCTGGATGTCTGAGGGAAGTGGGGGACAAGAGCCTCTGGAACTTGATAGGCTCTCTCCACATGATCCAGGGCCAGTGGCTTGTGCACAGCTGAGAGTTTGGTGGGGCCTGAGGTAGAGGACCTCCAGGGTCCCAGCCTCATCGTGGTCCAGGAGTCATCTCGGCCTGGCGTTGGGGGTCGCTTGTCTGCCCTGTGAGGGACAGGCAATATGTGGGGAGGTGGGCTCTCAGGGAGCTCCCAGGAGGGCACAGGGTCAGTTTGCCCACAGCGGCTCTCAGGGGGAGCTAGTGGTGACCCCTGATAGACATGGAGTCCACGTGGGGTGGACAGGCCAGGAGGCCTGGTCCCAGGCTGGTTTGGAGATGACTGTGTGTGACCTTGGGCAGGACCGGTGACCAGCCACTGAGGAGGAGTAAGCTGGCAGAGTAGATACTTGTTCTGAGGGCTTCATGTTCTCCAGGGTGCAGCAGGGGAAAATGAGTGCAGAGGACTGAGGGGTCTCACACAGTGGTCAGAGGTGACTGCTGTGCGGACCAGCTCACGCCAGGGTGAGGAGGTCCCCTCTGTGCCCAGGCTGGGTGGGAAGGACAGGCTCCATGCCAGTCCCTTGGGTGAGGGAGAACCTGTGGGTGTGACCCTCAGGTGGGTGGGATGTGTGGGGGTACAGCTGCACAGAGGGCTATCTGAAGTCACCTCTCCATTAGGCCTTGGGGTGGCCTGGTCCTGGGCCCGGTGTGGGGCGGGGCATGGTCAGGAGCTGCTGTGGCCTCACATCACCTTAGGCGAGTCCAGAACCCAGGCCTTAGTCTTCATCTACGAAGTGGGTCGGTCCAAGCAGCCATTCCTTTGGGGACAGGGAGGCGTCTGCCTGTGGCTACCAGAGCTCAGAGTGATGGAGCTGGGCCGGGCGTTGGAGGAGGGAAAAATGAAAGCCTACCCGGCTCGGAGGCGCCACAAACAGGCTGCCTCCCCATGGTCCCCTAGCGGAGTGCGGGCACCCGGCGGGCTGAGAGGACCAGGGTGGCCATAAGCATACGCGCCGGAGAATACGGTAACGGCGTGGTGGGCACCTACTCCAGTCAATACGGTGGCGGCTCCTCCCTTGGCGCGGTCACGTCCCCCACGTCCGCGGCCGACCGGGCGGGGCGGGTGGAGCATCTTCTCCCGCACTCTGGCCCCCACCACGGTGGGCAGGCTGTGGGCAGGCGGTCGGCTGCGCTCGGGCGCCCAGACTTGGCGCCCAGCGCCAGGAAGCGGCAGCGGAGGTGCCTGTCCCCGCCGTCCCTGCACAGGGCGAGCGCAGTCTCCAGAGACGGGGCGGGGTCGTGGGTGGTGCCTAGGGTCTGCTGCTCGCCGCCCCGTTTCGGCTGTCGGGACCCGGGGCCGGTCTGTGACAGGCAGGCTGCTGGATGGGAGCTTGCAGCCCCGAGCTCCTCCACCCCCCATTTACGGCGAGGGCAGAGACCACTCCAGGCCGCTGTGACGGGAGATGTGACCGCGTGGAGGGCTTGTGTTCCGGTGGAGCCCAGGGTGTGAGAATGGGCTTCGAAGGCCAGTGACTGTCTAGGTGGTCTTGGCTATGATGCAGAGGGTGAGCTGGACTCAGGGTCCAGGTTCTGCCCTCCAAGACCTTCTTCAGAAGACACCTCTGGACAACCACGGCCTCCTGGTGCTGGAGCTGGGCCCTGGCACAGGGTCCTCTACTTGCCATTGGCTCTGGCGGGGAGCCTGAGTATGTGGGGGCCTCTGGCTATAGCATCCATCTGGCAAAAGAGGCCAGTGTTTCCGCCCCACTGAGCCCTGGGTGCTAGCGATGTGCGCCCAAGACAAGGTACAATACAGCACGTGAGCTGTGAGCCGGGCGCACTGGTGCGTGTCAGCTCAGCCAGGGCAGGGGGCTCACAGACACTTACCCAGTGCCCACCTCTGGCACCATGAAGACCACCAAGGAGCCCGTTCTCCCCCAAATGTCCGCTCTGCACAGCACCAGGCTTCTTGGAGCCAGGTCACTGTGGTCACCCGTATGTGTAATGCAGAGTACTGGACAGGCCCTGCCCCAAACCTCTGCTGCCCTGGCCAGGTTCTAGGGGTTTGGAGCTGCCCATTCCCTGAGAAGCTGCCCAGGAAGGAGCTGGGCTCCCCCATTCAGCACCTGAGATGTCTGCTAGCCCCAGGTGCACACCCCAGAGGACATGGCCCCTGCTGGTGCTGGAGAGGAGGGGCACCAGCCTGAAAACCCGCTCAGAGAAGACGGTCTGGGTGCACCAGCTCATGCAGGCAATAGCATCGAGTCCACTTGGCTGGACCCGGAGTGGGGACACAGTTCCCGAGGGGCACTTTGTATGGTGGAGAGTGGACTAGAGGATCTTAGGAAGTGGGGGGGCGGTGGAAATTGAGTGGACAGAACATGAGTCTGGGTGGGTAATGTGTTGAGCTGGGAGGCCATGGGGGACCAACCAGCTGGGACTGTGTGCGATGGTTGGTAGGGGGCATGTGCTTAGGGTGAACTATGCCCTGCTGTGCAGGTGGAGACTAGAGGTCCGCCTGGGCACTGTCAGTCCCCAAACGGGAACCAGAGGCAGCAGTGAGCCAGAGCCTCCTCACAAGGCCGTGACCATGTCCTGCTCTCCATGGGGGAAGAGGGAGGGGTGGGCTTGTGGGCACTGGGACCTCCGTATAGCTCCTGCTCCACTTTCAGCAGCCTAGTGTCTGGGGGCCTTCATGTGGGCATCCTGGCTGGTGGCCGGTTCTTTGGGGCGCCCCAGCCTCACCTCACCCAGGGAGTGCCAGCTCCTCCCAACATGGGCTCTCCACACCCGAAGGCAGTTATTTCTGGGCCAGTAAATGTCACAGAAGGCCAGCTTGACACCTTGGCTCCATGAGCACCTCCCCGTCTGGGGCTGCCAAGGCTGGGAGTGACGGCTGTCTTAAGACACCACAGTCCCTGGCAGGGAAGTCTGCCCTCCCCATGTAGCCTCATGGACGGGTCCTGGAACATGCTGTGCCTGCCTGGCCCCAGGGCCTTGGCACGTCCCTTGTTCTCTCCCCTCCTGAGGCCACTTCAGGGGCCATCTGCCTCCAGGGCTGGTGATGCCACCTCTCCTATGTCCAGCCATGACGCTTGTGCCTCAAGCCTCCTGGCATTCTGAGGGTGGGCCAGCCCTGATGGGTGGGCTCCAGTTTGTGTGAGCTTTCCTTGCCTGGCTCTCAGGTGCTGATGGCCCCTTCTTGTTCCAGCCATCTGGGGTGGGGCCCCAGGGCAGCCCCCCTCTTCTCAGTATTTGAACCAATAGGATGTGTTCTCACACTCCTGACGGGTGTTTAAAACTTGGTTCAAGAGCTGTCCTGTGGTCTTGGGACTTTCAAAGTCCAGTATCAGCATGTGGTAAGAAGACCTGCCCTCTCTGTCCAGCTGTCTCCTGACCCTTTGGACTTCATCTTGGCATGACTGGCCTCTAGCCATGGCCTCAGACACCAGGGGAGAAGGCCAGGCCCTGCCTGGGCAGGATGGGGAGGCTGAGACTCAGAGGGTGACAGGCACACTTGGCCAGGTACCTAATGGAGGTCTGCTCTCACTGAGCCTCAGGGGGTGAGGCTAGGGGTCCATAAACACTTTTGCTGGGGACTCTGATTCCAGAGGCGTGGAGTCCTGGGTTGGGGCTGGGTGTATCTGCACCCTAGAAATTGCAACCACCAAGTTTTTTCTCCCCAGAAAGCCTCTCATCGGCACCCCGAAGTGGGAGGTCAAGCTTTAAGGCTGCAAACAGGCTGGATTGACTGGCCTCGGTACTGTCCTCCAGCCACCCCCGCCTCAGGGAGGCCCCAGTAACCGGCCCAAGTCAGGTGAGGAGACTGTGGATCAGTGTGGGGACAAGGTACCCCAACTGCCTGCTCACGTGGTCAGCTGTGGGGTTCAATCCCTTGGGGTACAGCTGGTTGGTGGTACACTCATCCCACTTAGCTTCAGACCCACTAATCCCTCTGGGAGACCCAATCTGTGTCCTGGTGGGCAGGGTCCAGGAAGCTGTCTCCTGGAGGTACTGACCACTGGGGCCTGGCCGCCACCCCTCTCTCCACCTGCTGTCCACGTGTTGGACGGGGACTGGTGGGAGAGCAGGTGTGAGACTGAGGTAGTGACCCACTCCAACATCCTGGCCCAGGTCCTTGTGCCCAAGATGGCCCTGCCTGCTGGGCAGCATAGCTGCTGCCAAAAGCTTAGTACCACAGTGACCTGCCACTTCCCGAAATAGGGCCACCAAGAGTCTGCAGAAGCCAGCCAGGCCATCATCTCCATTGGGGTACCTGTGCTTGGGCCCTGTAACCCGACTCCCACTGAGCCCAAAAAAGCCACTGCCCTTTAGAATGCCACTGGGCATGTGAGGCGGGGGCAGCCTGCTGTTCCATGCCCGGGACCGGCACAGGCCAAGGCGGGCTCTGAGTCGCAGCACTCAGCCAGTCCCCTGAGCTGCAGAGGGACGCACTGCAGGTGGGGACTCAGGCCTGTGGGCAGGTGGGCCCCAGGGACAGGGCAGGGGACCCCGGTGCAGACCTGACCCTGCACAGACCGAAGGGCCTGAAGTGGTGGGCTGAGCACTCCTGGCCATGTGTTTGTGGGTACATGTCCTTTGTCCCCTCCCTGCTCCTCTGGCTACAGCTCAGGCCGACACTGATCACCTGTTGACTCTGCTCCTGTCCCAGGTGGCGAAGACCCAGCCCTGTGGCCATGGGGGGTGCAGTGGTGGACGACGGCCCACCTGGGGTCCCGGCCCCGGATGGCGGCTGGGGCTGGGCTGTGCTCTTCGGCGGTTTTGTCATCACCGGCTTCTCATACGCCTTTCCCAAAGCGGTCAGCGTCTTCTTCAAGGAACTCATGAAGGAGTTTCAGATTGGCTACAGCGATACGGCTTGGATCTCTTCCATCTTGCTTGCCATGCTATATGGCACGGGTGAGGCCTGGCAGGGGCCCCAAGTGGGTAATGGTCACAGGCACGGGCCTGGCACGGCTCGTGGGCCTCTGAGGACAGTCCCCAGTGGAACATAGCCTAGGCTCCAAGCTGCCTGTGGAATGGGGAGCTGGAGAACGAGGTGCTGTGCTCAGGTGGGGGTGGTCCTAATCACTCTAAAGACTCTTTCCAGGTGAGGGAATGGCCACATCGGCGTCCTGCATGCCCAGGGCTGTGCGCTGGCCTCTGGGTGGATGAGCTAGCCAAGAGCAGCCTTGGCCAGAGCCTGTAGACATGGGCATGGTTGGCATGCTGTGACCCCAGCCTGCTTCTGCCCCCAGGACCCCTGTGCAGTGTGTGTGTGAACCGCTTCGGCTGCCGGCCTGTCATGCTTGTGGGCGGCCTCTTTGCATCCCTGGGCATGGTGGCCGCGTCCTTCTGTACCAGTATCATCCAGGTTTACCTCACCACGGGGGTCATCACTGGTAAGTGGGTGGCCCGACATGTGGTAACAGTCCCGGGTACTGGGTGGCCAGGGCTCTGCGAACCACTATTGACGTAAGTGGACAGGGCTGTGTCCTCACAAAGGAGTAGCCATATCTGGGCCTCTCGGGGTTGAGTGGTCTCAGGTCTAGTCCTCCCCTGGGGTGGCCAGTGACCCCTCACCCTTGCCCCACCCCTCTAGGCCTGGGTCTGGCACTCAATTTCCAGCCGTCACTCATTATGCTGAACCGGTACTTCAACAAGCGCCGCCCAATCGCCAACGGGCTGGCCGCTGCGGGCAGCCCGGTGTTCCTGTGTGCCCTGTCCCCGCTGGGCCAGCTGCTGCAGGACCACTATGGCTGGCGCGGGGGGTTCCTCATCCTGGGGGGACTGCTGCTCAACTGCTGTGTGTGCGCCGCGCTCATGCGGCCGCTGGAGCCGCCCCGGACACCGGGTGCCGAGCCCGGACCCCGGCGGCCAGCGCGGCGGCTGCTGGACCTCAGTGTCTTCCGGGACCGCGGCTTCGTCATCTACGCACTGGCCGCGTCCATCATGGTGCTGGGACTCTTTGTGCCGCCCGTGTTCGTGGTCAGCTATGCTAAGGACCTGGGCACGCCGGACACCAAGGCCGCCTTCCTGCTGACCGTGCTGGGTTTCATCGACATCTTCGCGCGGCCCACGGCCGGCCTGATCACGGGGCTGCGGCGTGTACGCCCCTACTCCGTCTACCTCTTCAGCTTCGCCATGTTCTTCAACGGCATTGCAGACCTGGCGGGCTCCACAGCCAGTGACTACGGCGGCCTGGTGGTCTTCTGCGTCTTCTTTGGCATCTCCTACGGCATGGTGGGTGCCCTACAGTTCGAGGTACTGATGGCCATCGTGGGCACCCAGAAGTTCTCCAGCGCCATCGGCCTGGTGCTGCTACTGGAAGCCGTGGCTGTACTCATTGGGCCACCCTCGGGGGGTGAGTGCTGGCGGGCAGTCCTGTGCCCATCAACCAAGGGGAGGCCTGGCCCCAACTTGGCCCAGCCCTTGCCCGGTGTCTTAGGGGAGGTGTGGGCACAAAGATCGTGAGGACAAGCCTGGAAATGGCTGGGGTGAAGGTTCAGACCACGATGGTGCCATGGTCTGGGAGAGGGGTGCCCTGTCTAGGGGCTCCATTTGACATTGAGCCACGTGGCCTGAGGCCGGGGCTGTGAGGCTAGGTTTCTCTGGTCACCCTAAACCACAGAGCCACTTCAGTCTTGACCCCTGGGGAGAGGATAGAGGTGGGAGGTGAAGTTTCTCCCAGTCTGCGCCCTGAGAGCCCTGGGCTGGGTTGGGCAGGAGATCCCTTATCTGTGTGGCTGCTTGCCCGATACCTGGGTCACTCGAGTCTCCTTGCAGGCAAGCTGCTGGATGCCACCCACGTCTACAAGTATGTGTTCATCCTGGCCGGCACTGAGGTGTTCTGCTCCGCCCTCGTGCTGCTGCTTGGGAACTACTTCTGCCTGGGACGGCCCCCCAAGGAAACGGCCCATGAGCTGGCCAGGGAGGAGCAGGGCCCGGCCCCTGTGGACGGGCCAGATGGACCAGTGGATGCCCGGGAGGTGGAAGTCTTCCTGAAGGGGGAGCCTGAGAAGAATGGGGAGGCCGTCCACAACCCCGAAACGAGCGTCTGAGTGCCGGTGGCGCAGGGAGGAGGCCGGAGACGGAGGAGCTCTCGTTTATTTGCACAGGACGCTGGGTGCCACCGCGGGCGGGCAGGCGGCACGCACACTGTCGGGCAAGGGAAGGTGGCGGGGTTCAGTCCTCAATGGATCTGCGGTGGAGTCAAGCTCGATTACAGGGTCATGCCTAGCCCAGCCCGGCCGGCAGCCCCCCTGCACCCCACTGAAGGCCCCAGGACCCAGGCTGCAAAGCAAACAGGACTTTTATCAGGGGCAGGGACAGCCTGCCTCTCCTGCCCACTTGACACCACCCTGCTCACGGCTTCCCCTCTGGTGGACCTGGAGTATTCCTAGAATGAGAGGCCTCTCGGGCCCTGAGCCTGGCATGAGTGGAGGCCAGAGCCTGAGGGCCCGCCTTGTGCCGCAGGAGCCGCGTGTCTGCAGTGTCCTGTCGGCTGGGCAGGGGCCTGGGAGGAAAGGCCCGCGGACTGAGAACCGAGCCAGGGCACACGCTTGCGTTTGTTCGTGGTGTGCGCGCGCATCTGGTGTGTTAAGTCCACGAATGTAAAAACTGCTCCTCTTGCTCCCGCCTGGCCTCTGCCTGCCCAGCCCTGCCCGCCCTCGCTCACAGCCAGCCTCACCCTGGGCATGCCCACACCCACCTGCCCTTGTGGCCAGCGGTGGCCTGCATGGCGGGGAGCCTGTCTGGAGGCTGCTGAAGCCCCTCAGTAGGTGGTGCGTCGTGGGCGCTGGGGGCGGCAGCGGGTGCCCTGGCGGGCAGTGTGCAGACGGAGGGAGGCCATCGCCCTGCTTTTCTGCAAAGAAAGACAAGCAAGAGCTCATGGCCCAGTCTGCTCAGGCTCCAAGACACCTCATCCCCTCACGACCAGCTGGCGAGGCGCGATGAGAGTCCTTGCTTTCACCCCTCTTGGCCAGCTGGTAAGGCTTGAGAGGTCTTGGTCTCACCCCTCACACCCAGCTGGCAAGGCCGGGGTTGGGGGGACAACAATAAGGACAACTTGGTCTCTGTCCCTTGGCCCACTCTGCCAGGACCCTTGCACCCTGGGTCGCTCCTGACCCTGGATCACTCCTGACCTACACCTGTAGCCTCTGTTTGCACTCCAGCCCCCTCTTCCACACTGGTCCTCACATTTCTACTGGTGCCCTCTGCTATGGGGGTGGGGCTCTACCTCAGGAAAGTCCTGCTGACCTCACTGACTGCAAGGGATGGCAGACAGGGACACAGGTCCTCAGAGGCCAATGTCTGACAAAGGGTAGGAGCCCACTTTGCAGGGTCAGCCGCCGCCTGGCCGGCACTGCCCATCGGGAGGGCAGCATGCCTTCAGGCCCCAGGCCATGGCTAAACAATCAGGTGAGGTCGTGGGTGGTAGGAATATTGGCCAAGCAAAGGGGTGCCCCTCAGCAGGGGTGACTGCTCAGACCCCACCTTCCTCCTGAGCCCAGACGCATGCCGGCTGCATCCGGGCTGAGCAGGGCCCTGGGGAGGCTAGATGCTGGTTGCTATGCTCCACCTGCTTCCCCAGTGTGGTTCCCCGTCTCCCATCACGGGCAACCCTGGTTGGGTGCTCTTTCAGGCCCCACACTACCACCTCCCTCTATTCCTGCTCTCATACAAAATCAAAGCATGTTGAATGACATCAAAGCTTCTAGAACCCTGGTCCTCAAAATGAGAATGAGGAACTTCCTGGGGGTTCTCCTGTGATGCTTAGGCCAGGACAGACCTACAGGTAGGCTGCCCAGGGGCTGCAGCAAGTTTCTTGCTATCCCCTGATGCCCTGTGGCATGGGGTACACGTCCTGCAAGAAGGCGTGTGAACCTCAGGATCCTGGGCCCAGAACTCACAGGCTTGCCATAGGTGGGACCCCTTGCTTACTCAGGCACCCTGAGCGGGTACAGACCCTGAGACAACAATGGGCCCCATTCAGTAGAACTATCAGCTTTATGGGCTGACAGCAAGCCTGGCATATCCTGGAATAGCCCCCGGTCCAGAACCTGAACCACACCCTCCCACAGGTGGAGTCGAGAGGTCCCAGGGACTAAGGCCAAGGCTGCAGGAGGCCCAGGGCAGCAGGAGCTACTCAGGGTGCCCTCTCCAAACTGTCCAGCTGTGCCCAGCATACGTGTAGCTGGACTTGGGTAAGCAGAGGGCCATCACAGCACAGCCCATCTGCATGGGAACCTGAGAGTGGAGGCTTCCAAGGGCTCCTGCAGGAACCTCGCACCAGTGGGCAAAGGGTTGACCCTGAAACTGAGGGCCTGTGCCCCTTCCTGACAAGAAAGGTCAGGACAGCAGCTGAGGACTCTGAGGCAGAGGGGTGTAGTGGTAGTCTGTGCCCTCTGGAGACCAGGGTTCGAGTCTCACCACAGGCACTTCCTGCTCAGCCACCACCACTCCTTTGGAGACCTATGATGCCAAACTGGTTTCTGTGGAGTTTCCAGACTTAGAGCAAGGAGGCGGCCTAGTAACCTAGTTCCAAACACCAGCCAAGAAAAACCCATGATCCCAGCAAACAGTCGGGGAGGCAGCACACAGCTGGGCAGGGTCACTCAGGGCACAGACCTCTGGCTCGAAAGTCACTGCTGCACGTCTAAGTAAAGGATGGTGGGCGAGTGGGGCCACAATGTCACTCAGAACTGGAGCAGTGATGCCCTGCCCTCCACCTCGAGCCGGGGCCCTGGGGTTCCTGTCAGCATGGCCATTATGGAACCTTGGGTCTGTCAGCATGGCCGTTAAAAGAAGAGACAGATCTGAGTGAGGAGAGGAGGGTTTAAGGCAGCCAATCACAAACCCCAATAGGAGGCCTGCTGGGTGTGGGGGGTCCTCCCACAGAACTGCGAGAGGGCCTGAAGGTGGGAGTGGGAGTTCCCTTCCCACAGAACCGTGCACCAGAAGGATGGGGGTGGAGATGAGGCAGGGACCCTCCCACACAACTGCACCAGGAGGGGGTGTTCTGGGACAGCTGTTTGGGACAAGAGATCCTTCCAGAGAACCAGGCAGGCCCAACAGCAGTCCAGCAGTGAGGAGGCCAGGCCCAGTCTCTGGGGGTGGGGGGATGGGGTGGCTGAGCCCTGCACACCTCCCTGCCATGCCCAAGGTAAGACAAAACGACCCAGATGAGCTGTGGAGGGCAGAACCCAGATGGGGAAATGAAGACCAGGAAAGGGGCTGGAGAAATGTAGAAGCCGTATGAATTTATTATTTACACAGTTGTTAAAGTACACAAATACGGGGTACAAACGCGCCGGCCAAGGCTTGCACACGGCCGACAAGACGTCTCCACTATATGTCCCGTGAGGGCGGGTCCTTCCCTCCAGGTGGGGTCTGAGGAAGGCGTTCACGCTGCACACCCTGTTCCCACCCCAGATGCTTCGAGGGCAACCAGGTCACTCTGCCCATTCATAATCAAGCAGCCCCAGGTCAGAAGACAGCGGGGCAGAGGGAAGGTGGCACTTGTGGGTCCCTGGCTTCCAAGGAGGGGCAATGTGGGTACTGGAGAGTGCCGCCCGCCTGTCCTCACAGCCCTGTCTTCTGCATGGTGTACAGCGCACCGTGATGAGGGCTGGTCAGCGGCCCTGTGTGCCTCAGCGAGGCACCCCTAAGGCCCTGTACACGGGTATCAGCACAGATTAAACGCCACCTGCACGGACAATCTGGCCACAAACTCCTCAAATTCAGACTCGAAGGCATTTTAGGCGACAAGTCCTGTCCACAGCCCCACCAGCTCCCGAGGCACAGGCCCCTCCAGGAAGGCAGAAAACATGTGGCCTGTGTCCTTGTCCTGGAAGGACCCTGCGCCCTACAGCACTGCTCAGAGCCTCAGCCCCGAGACACCTGAGCACAGCTCATATCCACACACGACTGGGACAAAGTGACAAGGCGGCCCACAGACAGGACAGACGGACGGACACACACTGCCAGGTCCGAGTGTTCTGCCTTGCCACCAGAAACAAAGGCCAATCAGGGAGTGCATTTCAGGGTGCTTTTAACGTCAACATCTTTGTAAGACCACAAATACAGACGAGGGAAAAAAAACAAAACAAAAAAAACAATAAAAAGACAAATCTCTTTACACAGATTTAAGCCAGTAATTTTTAGCAAAATCATACAAAACGGTCTTAACCCAGAGAAAGGTCGGTAGTTACAGTAGCCAGGGAGCCAGCCGCAGTGAAGGTCTCATCCTCCCGGGGCGGCGGGCACCTGTGGCCGGCCTGGCCTGGCCTGGCTGGCAGCACGTGGTGTCTGTCCGTCTAGTCCGTGTGTCCTGTGCACGTCGCTGGGTGAGGCCTGGCGAGCTCCGGTGTTAACATTCCTGCTCTAGGTCGGGCGCATCACTAGGAAGCCATTGGTACAGAGTGGATCAGCCATGCATGTCCGCCCTCGCTCGGAGCGGCTCACCGGTGCACGGCCGACTGAAGACCACTGGGTGCCACCCGACCGGGGATCTGTCAGAGCCAAAGGACAGACAGCGTCAGCATGAGGCTGGGCTGGGTGGCCACCTCCAGCACGCTCCAAACACCTGCCCTGTGGCCTAAACCCTGCTCAGAAAACAGAGGGCGGGAGCAGAGGTGGCATGCGGATGGGAGCTGCAGTGGCCCGGTCCCTGGGAGGTGACTGCAGCCTGGGGAACAGGCTGGAGTGGCCCTGCGACGCCCCGAGAAGCAACAAGGCGGCTCCACCCAGACCCCCAACTGCACCACAGAAGCGGAGCCTCGGCGAGAGCCAGAGCGTGGTGTGTGGAGGCGGCGGCAGTGAGGTGCCATGCACCACAGAGCAAAGGGCTGGCCAGTACAGAGAAGAGCTGCAGAGCGCAAGTGTGCCAGACAGGAGGGCGGAACCTGGAAGAGCGAGCGCAAGGCCCCAGCCAGCGGCCACAGCAAATGGGGGCCCCTGCCACAGCATCAGCTGCGCTGGCCACTACACAGGGACCCCCAGCGGTAGACTGGCAGAGGCAGAACGAGGCCTCAGCAGCTGGCATGCAAGCCCATCCTGCCTGCAGCCCTGCAGGCAAGCCTCACTGTCCACCAGACCACGGCACCGGTCACTCACCGAGTGCTGCCTTCCGTGGAGACGGGCGCCTACTTGCCGTGGTGTTCAAAAGGAATGCTATTCTGAGGTGGGAAAAGACAGTGGTCGGAAGGCGGCTCGAGGTCGCGGGGGCCTGGTCTTGGCCCTGACCATGAGGCGGCCTGCTTCCCAAGGCATCCCAGACCACACTGCTGGCAAAGGGGACCCCGGCTGCTGCCCCACCCACCCAGAAGCACTCGGGCTCTATCTGTGAAAATGGCAGATAAAGGGATGTAGAGTCCGCTGACTTTTGTCACCAGATCCCCTGCTGATGACAGCCTGGTCTTGCTCCAGAGACCTGCCTGGGGCAGCTCGGCCAGCAGCAGGCCCTACCACCTTGCCTGGAGATGCCCCGGCTGGTGAGGCCCAATCCCCACTCAGGCAGGGTCTGAGTCAACGTCTTTGAGGCCAACGGGCAAGGCCCACATGGAGTCCAGGACATACTGCCACAGGAGGAGGGACAGCACTGAGCCTCTGCCCTTCTCTCCAACTCGAGCTGTCTGGACACATGGAGACCCGGTGACGCTGGTGCGGGGCGGGAAAAGCAGCAAGGGTACGAAGCCCCATGGGTGGGGGCGGGGCCGAGAGCTACAGGGCGGGGACCAAAGGTGTCCATGGCCTCCCCTGCCCCCAGCTGATCCCAGCCCCCAATGCTCATCCCCCACATCGACTCCAACCCTCAGCTTTCTGGGTTGCAAATGGACAACACAAGCCAGGTCAGCCAAACAGCCCAGGGATGCCACCTGCTCCCTCTGAGATGCATGCACAGCTGGACCCCACAATGTTGGGGAACACAGCTGCCTGCTCCCCTCGGGCTGATGCAGCACAGCCAGGAGCAGCTGGGCCTGGGTAGTCTGTACTGATGCTCTTCCAAAGGAAAGCAGGCCCAGAGGAGGACAGAACACAAGCTCTAAGAGGAATCCTGTGGCTTGATTCTGGGTGTGAAGACCACACAGGCCAGGGGACCATCAGCAAGTGATGATGCTTTCTTTGCAGCAAAAATGTCCCAAGTCTCTTTCAGGAAGTCATCCTAATACGAAAGCCTCGTGTTCTCCCTTGGTATGCAAAAAAGGGGACCAGGACGCAGAGATGCCTGACCGACTCCTGCCTCCCCTCAATGTGCCCATGATGGAGATTCTGGACAGCCAGGTCACCCCAGGTGGCCAGGCACACAGCTCCTCTGGTCCCTCTGTTAGAGCCACACTGTCAGCTTCTGGACGCATCATTTCCTTCAAGAGCCATGAGATCACCAGCCTGGGCTCCATGCTGGCTCTGGGGCCAGGGTTCCCGTGGCGCCCACTGGGTGTGGGTAGTGGGCTCTATGGTCCCAGGTGTGAGGAAGGCGAACCTTGGGCATGGAAGTCAAGCCCTGAGAGCCCCACACCCCACCCAGCAACTGTCCCCTTGACTCAAGTGCACCCCAGCTCAAGGGGAGTAGGTTTCTGGCTGCAGCGTCGTTCTGAGTGCCAGGGGCTCTGAAGGGGGAGGGGAGGACACTGGCACCCAGAACTGCAGTGACCAGGCAGGCCCGGCATGCAAGCTCTAAGTCAGAGCAAGGCAAGGAGTGTCCCACGTGGTCACTCAGTGCCCCGCAGCCAGTGCAGGGACAGGATGGACCAGCAAGTGGGACCGTGAGCAGAGGCGAGCAGTCTGAAGAGCCAGTGAGCCAACGAGTCAGTCCACCGCAGCGAGCGGGCAAGCGAGTCAGTCCACCGAGCACCCACGCAAGCCCAACCCTGTGGTTAACCGTCAGGACAGGCCCATACTAAGGACCCAGGCCCGCCAGGACCCGTGTAAGGAGGGTGCAGCACAAGGTCCTGGGGTGTGAGAGGGTGCCCCAAGGATCAGAGCTGGGGAGTGACCCAGCCAGTCAAGCGAAGCACAGCCCTGGGAGGAAGGGGGAGGGAAGCAGCCCTTGCTCGGGGACGGCCCTGCCCTGCCCTCTGAGACGCACCTGTGAGGTGGACATGCGCGAGGTGTCTTGCCGGCCGGTGAGATCAGACGAGGAGACATTGACCGGGGCGCCGCGGTGCAGCCGCATGCTCACCTTGCGCTCACGTTCCATGCCAGAGACAGGCCGCGGGGAGGTGTTTGCTGAGGGAGAAGAGCAGGCAGGTGAGGCTGGGGAGCATGCAGGGACTCAACTGGGGTGCCCACCACGGACCAGGATGGGAACAGGGCTAGAGGCAGTGCAGGCACTGTGGGAGAGGCCCTGAGAGACTCAGCTTCCAGAAAGCACCCCAGTGCGATCCAGGACGGAGGGTCCCAGCAGTGCCCCCAGGAGCACAGAGCTCCGAGGCCCACCCTGCTCCATAAATGGCCACTGAAAGGCAGCACGGGACATAATCCAGGCCCCCTGCCTAATAGGCCGCTCACCAGTGTGTGAGGTAGGGGTGAGGGGAGTTGGGGGGGCCACCTCCTGTGTGCCCCTCAGGCGGCCTGAGGCCGTGGAGGGGAGGCCCCGGGTGGCTGGGTTCCGAGAGTGTCTCAGCCGCTCCTCCCGGTCCCGGCGTTCTCGCTCAGTGTCATCGGCGGCCCGGCTGGCACCCTACGAGGAGAGGTGACAACAGCACGGAGTGACGGGGGGCAGCTCAAGCAAACACGAGAGGCCCTGAGCCTACCACAGGAGGCAGTCTGCAGGGCCCTGAACCAGGCCAGCAGTTCTCGTCCTGTCTCACAGCCCCGGGACATGGCTAGCACGAGTCCCCAGCAGACCAAGTTCAGCTCCTACCCCTGGTGAACAAACCCCAACCCTGGGAGGGACAGGAAATAGCCTGAGGCCAGTAACTGCTCTAAGCTGTGCCAGCCCCCGAGAGACAGGGACTGTGGGGCAGTGAGCATGAAGGCCCACGCCACCCTGCAGACATGACCCAATGATGGACAAAGGCAGACACGCAGGGTACCTGCTGCCACACGGACAGACGTGATCGCGTGAGAGGGCCCTCCGCCTGCCCCGCTCTGTGCCCACACTCCCACGGCACACAGTCCCGCCTCTCATGCTCAGTACCCACGCCAAGCGTCCTCCAGAGGCTGTTGCAATGAGCTGGCGCTATCAGGGCTTTGGTCCCTTGCAGGGAGAGCCAGCTACAGCGACACTCAGGGACACGAGGCTGCAGCCCTGGAGAGCACAGACTGCCACCAGGAGCACTAAACACTGCCACTCGAGGACCGGCCTGCTGGCCTGCCCTCCCAGTAGACACATGGGGGGTCAACAGGCCTAGCCAAGCGGGGTATCTAACAGGGGTTCCTAGCTTACAGTCTCTGCACAGCGTGTTCGGTGCCCTAGTCAAGACCTCCTCTCCCGAGAGAGACACCAACTTCTGTTTCAGAGTGATTAAAGGAAGTGGAAGGCCCACATGGGGGTCAGTTCTGGCTGACCACTCATTAAGCTCACAAAGCAGGCCAGCAACAGGACACCTACTTGTGAGAAAACAACGGGAGACACGGAGGACGGGTGTAAAGTGTCCATACCCTGTGCTGCACATGCGAAAGGTGAGGAGCAGCTCAGACAGAGATGACCACAGGGCAGAGGACGAAGCGCTTCAGTCAGGGCAGTGCTCCTGGCACACCCCAGGGGACAGCCTGGGACCCAAGCCACTCTCAGAATCACCATGCTTCCAAATTCATGAGACACGAGGTCTTAGCCTCAGAGCTAAGACCAGCACAGAGGGCACATTCGGTCCCTGGGACCCAGGTTCTGTGGTGGGTCCAGGGGAGCTCACGGCCCACACTGCAGCAGTGCCCGCTCATGAGTCCTCAGCACCACATAGACAGTTAACTAAATCCCAAGCCCAGAAGCTGGTGTCAGCAGAGGCAGCTGGCCCTTGAGCGGCACTGGCCACACACTCAGGGCAGGCGTCCCCATGGACACTTACAAACTTGAGCATGTTCCAGTCGAACACATAGTCATAGGAGAAGCCCTGGCGATGGAAGAGATTCCGGAAGAGCTGTCTCAGGTAGGAGTAGTCGGGCTTATCGTCGAAACGTAAGGAACGGCAGAAATTCAGGTACGTGGCAAATTCAGCTGCAAAAGAAGGGGCCAGCAGCCAGCTGAAGCCCCGGGTGGGGCAGGAACACCACCAGCAGCCTCCACAGCTGCAGAGCCTTAGAACAGGAGATGGCTGCAAGCCCCAGTCTCCAGTTCAAAAGCTAGGCTCAGGGAGGTGTCTAGAACCCACTTCAGAGCAGAGGCCTGGTCCGTATAACCGAGGCTATGGCAGCCCCTACAGCACAGGAGGGAGGCAGCAGGGTTGGCTCGAGTGGTGCGCCTGGGTAAGGGCATTCCCAGGATGGGGTGGCAGGTAAAGGCCACTTGGAGCCCCTGCTGGCTTCATTCTCACTTGGTAGAGGTGGAGCATGAAGCAGGTCTGAGTGGCAAGAGGGGTTCTTCCCACACACGCAGCAGCCCACAGCAGATGCCAACTCAGAAGGACCTCCACACTCTGCCAACTGCAGAAGTTGGACACAGCAGGGCTGCTCCAACAGAAGGCGCTGGACAGAGCCACCTGGTCACCTCTGAGGTGGGGTAGGTGGGCAGGACTTACATGGATATCCTTTACACAGCACCTCGATAGGGGTAGACATTTTCTTCTCGCTAATTCTCTCATACTTCTGTCTCTTGGTGGCTGCCTTCAGCCCCTGCCAGGGCAGGGAGCCCAGGTTGAAGTACATCAACACGTAGCCCAGGGACTCCAGGTCGTCTCGGCGAGATTGTTCTGAAGAGAAAAAGGAACCATTAGGAAAGCAGCCGGAGACGCCTATGTGACCATGACACAGCATAACACACAGAAAGATGGCCGGCTCTGCAGAAGCAGCCCCTCGCACTCTCAGGATACTGCACGGAAGGGCACTCAGGTGGGAAGAAGCTGCCCTGCCATCCCGAAAGAAATGTGAGGCCCATTCACCTTCCCCACCAAGACCCTGCACACCACCACCAGCAACCACGCCCCATCTGTCTGCTCTCGGCTATACTGTCATCCTATGGGCTCATGTCCTGAACTCCTGGCTTCCACCTGCCTGTTATCTGCTACCTGCTACCCGGCGTCCTGTTAGCCTCCGCCTCCCCCACCAGCCCCCATCTGCACTCTGCTGTGCAGGGTCCCACGGTCTTGGCTGGGACAAATGTGCCCCCAGCTCACCAATGCCCAGGTGGGTGTTGATGGAGGCGTAGCGTGCAGTGCCGGTGAGGTTCTTGTTCTCGCGGTAGGGAATGTGCTGGTGGGTCCTGGCATCCCGGTACTTCTTGGCCAGCCCAAAGTCAATGATGTAGACGAGGTTGCCCTTCTTGCCCAGGCCCATGAGGAAGTTATCCGGCTTCACATCTCGGTGAATGAAGTTCTTTGAGTGAATGTACTCGATACGACTGATCTGTAAACAGGTCAAGAGTCCAGAGGCTGGAGACCAAGCGTGACCACAAAACAGAAGGACACAACGGGACAAGGCAGTGGGCTTGCACCCCACAGCCAGGAGCAGACCATCTGAGGAAGGGCAGTCCCCAGACGGGCTGTAGTGGGGACACATGAGTTAGTCTCCCCACCCTGAGAAAGGATACATGTCCACTAGGGAAGTGGGGACTAGGCAGTGGGGACCTCACAGCCTGGGCCCAGGATGACAGAGGCCTGAGGGTGAGTCTTCACAATCACAGCAAATGTGCAGCTTGAGGCAGAAGTTCCCTTCCATTTTCTTCTCCCTTGTCAACTGCACACCACCCCATCAAAGTAACTGGGCAGCGTTAGGGACAACCGTTCGCTCAGTTCTTTCAGCAAAGTGGACACTTACCATTTGGTCAGCGAGGAGCAGGACAGTTTTGAGACTAAACTTCCTTGAGCAGAAGTTGAAGAGATCTTCCAGGCTGGGGCCCAGTAACTCCATCACCATAACGTTGTAGTCTCCTTCCGCCCCACACCAGCGAATGGTGGGGATGCCCACTGCACAAGAACGCAAGCCAGTCAGCTGCTTTGGAAACCATGCCAGGCCATCACTGTCCACCTCCACAGAGCCCAAACTGAGATTCAGGAATTATCACCGAGAACAGACGGCATCAGACAAGAGTCAATAAGCATGGTTGGAGAAGGGCCAGGAAAGACTGGAGACCAGCTTCCAATGGATGGCCAGGGCCACACAGATGGGCATGAGGGGCTCCAAGGGCAGGAGGGACCAGGGCCATGTGGAGTGTGGAGGCTTCTCAGGTGGACATGAGAGGAGTCAGTCAGAAGCGACAGCCGAGGTACGACCCAGACCTCAGAGTCGGGATGCAGGAAAGGCACGTGCTGAGGGAGCAGGGCAAGGAACCGGCAAAGATGACATGGGTGGAGGGGGAGCAGTTGATCAAAGGAAAACCTGAGCGACGAAATGCATGAGAACAGACTCCACGATAAATCCAACAGTCAGCACACTCCACTCCCCCAATTTAATGGAAAGAATTGAGAACACCTGAGGATCTCAGACCCCAAGACACATGCTGACGTCCTCGGCACGTCCCAGGTGTGAACTGGCGGCTGCCACTGAGCTTCTCATACAGGGCAGCCTCTCAAGCTATTTAGAATCAGCTGGCCAGTTATTACTGTCCAGTCAGAACCGACTCATCACTGGCCTCCGGCAGGTTTTCAGAAACAAAGAGAAGCTCACCACTTTCTCAGGGAGTTAGTCACACACCTCCCTACAGACCACGCCCCTGGGCTCCTTGCAGGTACAGCAGGTACACAAAGGACCCTGACATGCACTTTCCTGACTTTAAGCCAGGCAAAACCCTCTTCTACGTTTGAAGCCGTTTCTTGGTCTATGTAAAAGTTTTGCATAAATACGATTACTCTAGAATGCCAATTCTTTCCAGGATTATCTCTAACCTGTTATAATCTACAGAGTCTATGCGTTTTACATAGTCAATAAAACACAGGCAAACAATTTTCTGGGACTCCCTACTTCAAGCAAAGTCCCTGTAATACTAACCGCCCTCATACCATGTCCTCTTTTGCGTCCATCAGGCCACATGGTGGCTCCCTGTCCACGCATGTCTGTGACCACTTCTCAATCCAATCACCTTATGAATCCCACCTGTGAGGGAATGAAGGCGGTGCCTGGCGGGGCTCTGTGTCCTGAGGGATCGCCTTTCTTTGGAATGGGCACATATTTGTACCTTTTCTAGTCGGTTGGTCAAAGAGCTTATCTTTTCCAGTGGAGACCAGTTAGTACTTCTAGTATTTAATCATTTACTATTTAAAATAATTTAATCATTAGTGTTTAAACATTTCAACTAGTGTTCTAGCAATTCCCAGAACCTGATTTTCACCAATGCCTCAGTCAGTGCAGCTTCAACTCTTTCAGTACCTTTGGTCCTTGAGCACACGTTACCTCCCCGAAGGGGTACATGTGATCAGTTCTCATTGGCACAGAGAATACATGTGTTACAGTCTCCTTGGTTCAGATTCTGTGCACAGAACGCTCAGTACTGTAACTCAAAGCTTGAGATCTGCTAACTCCAGCTCTGCGTTTACTACACTTTACTCTGCCGTCTTGAGCCCTCTCCAATCTACTGGTTCTTTTATTCCACGTGATTTACTCACTATGGGCATGACCAACAGTGAGTATCTTAAGAAAAGAGAAAGACACTTGACCAAAGACATTCAGATGGCTAACAAGCACATGAAGAAATGTTCAAAATCTCTAGCTCTAAGAGAGATGCAAATCAGAACAACTATATCATCTCACTCCAATCAGAATAGCAAAATTTAACAGAACAACAAACAACAAATGCTGGTGAGGTTGTGTAGAAACTGGAACCCTTATTCACTGTTGGTGGAAGAGTCAAATGGTACAACCACTGCGGAAGGCGGTGTGGCGCTTTCTCAAAAAGTTGCAAATACCCCAATCACTGAGCCGCCAATGAGGACTCAGCTGCCTCCCCCTTGAGCCCCCTCGCTTCCGGATGTTCCGTCCCCCCTGCCCGCCTTCTCCAGGCCGTTTCCACTGAGGAAAAGGAATCGTATCGTATGTCCGCTATCCAGAACCGCCACTCTTTCGACTCCTTTGCTGATGCAAGTAAGGGTGCTGACCTGCTTCTGCTGGGACTGAGGAGTATATCCATATAAGAATTCAACAGAGAAAGGGCAGGAAGACCCTTACAACTGTCCAAGGGGTCACTGATGATTACGATAAAAAGAAACTAGTGGCAATGAATGAACGGAAATCCAAAATCTCTGTAAATGTTCATTACAATTATTTTAAAAAAAAATTAAAAAAAAAAGAAAAACAAACTAGTGAAGGCGTTTAAGAAGTTTGCCTGCAATGGTCCTGTGCTTGAGCATCCAGAATATGGAGCAGTAATTCAGCTACAGCGTGACCAGTGCAAGAACATGTGCCAGTTCCTTGTAGAGACTGGACTGGCTGAGGACGACCGCTGAAGGCTCATGGGTTCTAAGGGTTTGTGGCTCACTGAAGCTCAAGTGAGGATTTCCTTGCAATGAGTAGAAAATTTTCCTTCTGTCCCTGTCACAAGTTTAAAACTTCACAGCTTGTATAATGTAACCATTTGGGGTCCACTTTTAACTTGGACTAGTATAGCACTTTCATGCAATAAACTGAAAAGAGCCATGCAAAAAAAAAGTTGCCAATAGAGACACCATTTGACCCAGCAATTCCACTACTGGGAATATACCCCAAAGAGACCATAACTGACATCCAAGCAGATATATGCACACCTATGTTCATCACGGTTTTGTTCACAATCGTAAGGAGTTGGAAACAACCTAAGTGCCCATCAACAAATGAATGGATAGAAAAGCTGTGGTATAGTCACACAATGGAATACTATACTTCATTGAAAAACAAGGCACTCAAGCAATATTATTCAAAATGGGTGACCGTGGAGGACATTATGCTGAGTCAAGTATCTCAGTCACAAAAGGACAAACACTGCATGGTGCCACTGTTGTAAAACAGGACTGACCTCGGGGTTGGGGGGGAGACTGAGAAAGATGGGCTCAATAATGTATATTGCATTGAAAGAGATGAGGGAGAAAGCGGTTTAAAATGGATATGTGATTAGGTATTTTTGTCATGACAGGAGTCCGGAGCGAAGGCTGCATAGTGGAGTGGACCTGGGGGAGGGTTTGTAAAACAATGAAGGAACTTTTCTTTTACTTTTCCAAGAGGGGAGTGTACTCAAGGGAGTGCTGGGAGGAGAGAAAAGTTCAACAATGAATGAATGGAAATCCAAAGTCTCTGTAAATTTTCATTGAAATTAGTAATTAAAAAAGAAGAAAAAAAAATTATTTCACTGTAAGTTTACAGAGATTTTGGATTTCCATTCACTCAGAGTTGCACATTTTCCCCAGCCACACTTCTGAGGACCTTTTAACCAGAGAAGCTCACCTTTTGCTTCAGACGATGTTCAGTAGCCATCTAACCATAATGTTTTCATGGTAAATTATCTTCAGGAAGTACAACGCCAGACATTCCTTCCTAGTCTTAGCCTGGAAACTTCATGGAAAACTACTTCCCATAGACAACCCTGCCAGTATCTGCAATGCTGCTAGGCAGTGTCCAGCAGGACACCCCAACAATGAGTGGCAGGACATGTACATGCTCAGGTTGAAAGGACCTGCAGGGCCATGAACCGGAAAGTATCTGTACTGTCATCATGACATGCTTCAGTGTAGATGTGGGCCTTGGCACTAGAACAAATTAAAATTCTCCACAACAGCTTTCAGGAAATCAGAAGCAAAGCTGTCAAATGTTCCAGACAATGTCATTGTTTAGTTTGTTTTTTTTTTTAAAAAAAATGTCTTATAGGGTAACAGAGAAACCTTTATCAATGGGGCATAGTATGCGAAGGCTGGCACAGACGACACACCTATGGAGTGCAGACTGTGGAGATGGGATTGTGGGTATCTCTTCTCACATTCCTCATACTTCACCTGTGAGAGTTTGCATTATAAAACATTTCAAGAAAGGGTTAGGACTGCCTGATTGAAGAAGAAAAGGCAGGCAGGTACAGGTGGGCATGAGAAACCTCTGCTGAGCCTTGCCCTTGCTTTGACCACTCAGAGCTACCATCGCCGTCCACGCATGTGCCGTCCACACGAGTCTCTGGCTCAGGAGATGAGGAAGTGGCCCACCGCTGCTTTTTTGGAGACACCGTGTTCAAACAAGAAGCTGAAACTGTATGAGTTTTGCCGAGCAGTCTGCTCTGTCCTGATAAATATCCCCACGTTGCCTCAATGAGTCAATTCCTGCTTTCCAAGTCCCCACCTTCCTAACCAGGTGTGGTGAGGTGAAGCTCCTCGCTCCACTGCCACTTCTCCCTGGAGCTGGAACACGCACGTGCTGCCCTGCTCCTCACCAGAGCCCACCACACAGCACTGCTGAGCAGTTAATGCAAGTCGTACAGACATCTGTGCTGAGCACTCCCCGCACTGCTGTTTCCTTGAAAATGTCAATGCCACGAAGCCCTCTCACCAAGGTTCTTTCTGGGCACTATGAGCCAGGGGAGAGCGTGGCCCACCTGCCCCTGGCATGTCCAGCCAGGCATCATCCACAGCAGATTCCAGACTGGAGAGCAGTCACGTGGCCTTGGGGTTCCCCCCAGGGCAGCTTATGTGGTTTGGGGCTCAGCAGCACATATCCACACTCCCCTGAGAGAGGGCCCCTCACAGTGTGCAGTCCCCTCACGCAAGGCAAGCTGCTCCGAACTGGGCTTCTTGGCCCCCTAGATTCCCACACCTGCTGGCTCCAAGCCTCAGCTGGCGTGTGCTTGCTCTGCAGAGACTCAGCTTTCTGCCAGGCCTCCTGGCTTCCACTACAGGAGTACTGGGACGAGAACAAGCACCAGTCAGGGAGCAGGCAGACGTGGCTGACAGCTCCAGGTTCACGTGGGACAAAATCCCGGGAAGGCGGCTAAGTTTCCTGGAGAAGGGAGATGAGGAGAACCCCAAGCGAACAGCTTCCTCTGTTCTAGAGCACTGCTCTCAGGCAGACGTCGGAGACGTGACGGCTGTCACCTGGGTGGGAAGCCATGTGGACGGAGTGTATAGATTGTGATGGTGTTGAGGTCACATGCTTCCCGAGGGACACTCTCCTGCTCTGAGTCCAAGTCTCACAAGGCACTGCCCTCGTATCCTCGGCTTGCAAGTTCTCAGAGTGCACAGCACTCAGCAGGCCTGACTCCACCTCCACGCTTCTTCCCACCAGGAACACCACATCTAGCACCACCTCCTTTCATTCTACCTGTCACCACCTCAGAAGCTAAGCAGACTCCCTAACACTTGGGCCAACTAAGGCCCAAGAGGTGGCTCTTCTGCAGAGTACTCCCTGGACCACAGGGCAAATCCAGAAGGACTCCAAGTCTGTGTGTGCAAGGATTCTTTTGGCCCTGGACAGATAGGCAGCCCACTCTCTTCTGAGGCCACCCAGGCCATCAGTGCCACACCTGCTGTGACATCTGTCCCCAGCAGCAGCACAGTGGGGTTTCTGCAGGTGAAGATATCTGGGTCCAGCCAGCAGCCTTCCTTTCCCACCAGGCAGGCTTGGAAAGCAAGCTTCTCTCGGTCAAGTGTGGAGAACATCTGTCCTTCACCCTCCACTCTGGGAAAAGCCCAGGGGCTTCAGAGGGAACTTGCAAGTTATCTGATGCTCCAGTCACTGTCAAGATACGACACCCTCTCTGCAAACAGCGGAGAACTCAGTGGTTGAAAGTTAACCCCTAGGGCCACACACTGTGACCCCATCTGACACTGTGCCTCCAAGGCCCCCATGGGGACAGCTTCTCACAGAGCAAAGGCGTAATGGGGTGAGAAGGGCAGCAGGCAAGTCCTGACACCAAGCAGGTTGAACACACGCTGGGCTCCCACGGACACAGGGGTCCTGCACTGAGATGTGCCTGCCTGCCACCAAACACAAACTTATCTTAACCTATGCCTGAAAATCACCAAACTCACAGAAACCTTGCTTCCCAAGATTTTTCTGCTTATCACGAAGCTGAGGATGGCAGGATCTAAACTGAGTATAAGACCACGTCCCCTGAGACTCAGAATGTCTCCCTGTGAAGGTCCGTGCCTGGTCCAGGTGGCCGACAGCCCCAGCCCCGTCCGGCCCCATCCACCGAAGTGCCCCACGCACGGGCAGCCCTACCTCCACCCTGCATCATCTTATAGATCTTGCTCTCGATGTGCAGCTGAGGATGTTTAGTCTTGACACATTCAAGTTTGATGGCAACTTCCTCTCCCGCAGCAATGTCTGTACCTGGGAGAAGAAAGAAAAAAGGTCAGCCCCCACTTAACGCCCTGGTTTCACATTCGTCAGCAGCAGAAGTGTCCACTCAGGCCTCACATGCCAGGACCCTGGCCACCAGCTCTGGCTCTTCCACACTTAGCCTGGCATCCCGTTTCCCCTCGCCACCTATGTCTGTGGAGTGTGTCTGAGTTCCTTTCAAGGAAAAGGGGTCAATGCCCACATTTTTGTTTCCCAAATGGCTCCCCGAAGGTGGCCAGGGCGAGATCCTGGAGGAGGCCAACAACTTCTCACTCCGACAATATTCCTGGGCAGCAGCGGTTTCCAAGCAACTCGGTCAGTCCCAGCATGAGCCCTTAAGGCCAGAGGGGGATCGGAAAGCATTTATTTCAAGATGTTCTACATGTGCGTGTGGCCCCTCGGTCTCCAAGCTCTCCCTTCCAACCTGACGGAGCCTTTCCTCCCACCAATCCAGGTGGAGACAGGGACCCTCCTTCCTAGACCTGCAGAACAGGTTGGCCAGCCTGTCCCAGGTGGCCGAGCTACTGTGCCACACACATCAGTCCACTTCCTAGGAGCTGGGCCGGTCGAGGTCTCAACAAGATGCCGCCCAGGAAAAGTTGCTGACCAGCACTGGGTCACAGGGTCAGTGACCACTTGAGAATCATGAGACAGGGTCCTTGGAGCCACCACCAGGTGGTCGGCTGGTCAGTCTCACTTCATTCCCCAGAGGATCTTTGCAGAGAGGTGATGCGCTCTGCTCATTCACTGCAGCGGGACAATCTCTCCAATTACCAGAGCAGTGACTTCATCGGAAATGCTGTGTGCAGACGAAAGCCACTCTGGAGTTCCCGCAGGGGTGGAGACGGGCGCCGAGCTGCACCGTGACAGGTGCCAGGCCTTTTCAGGCAGCGGCTGGCCCAGCCACAGCACCAGGCTCCTCTGAGCGTGGCAGCCTATCGCCCTGCCAGCTGGTAGATACTCAGTGACACAGCAGCCCTAAGCCACGCAAGACTCGCACCTTCCCGAAGGCAGAAAACCCTGTTAACCTACCTCCCCGGAGCCAACAGGGTGAGCACCACTGCTGCCCAGGGCTAACCTGAGGATGGACGCTGTGCAAGTGGACACAAGATGCATGCTCTGGGAAAGAGCGTATGTCAAGAACATCTGAGCGCAGGAACAACAAGGAGCAGAGACTCGCCCAAGTCTCACCCTGCATCCAGGCACAGCAAAGCCCTGGGGTCTGTGTCCCTCGGCACCAGCGCCCACAGTCCAACAGAGACCCCTAGCTGCAGGCTAAGATCCTCTCCCACAGCATGGCCAGAAGTCCATCAACTAGGCAGCTTTAGGGCAAGTAGGAGGGGAGGGGAGATCGATCCTGTCCTTCCAGGTCATGCAGGACCCAGCAGTGTGAAGTAGAGACCCATGAGTTCTGGTGGCAGCCAAGAGTGAACTGTGCTAACTAGAACACCACTGCTTCCAGTGGTTCAAATCCATCAGCGGCACTCTGGGGGGTTGTCCTAAGACTTACAGGCTTGGAGGATTACCAAGTTGGAAACAACAGGGTGAGGGGCGGGGGGAGCCCAACTGAGGATGCCTAGTGGTGGACATGGGCTCCTTGGAGAGAGGCCCAGCTGGGCTGCTGTGGAACAAACTAGCAGTACTGGGGTGCACACAGAGCACGACCTAACTCCAGGGCCGAAGGGCACCTGGATCCTCCAAGGCCATCTTATCAAAGAGAAAGCAGGGTGACTCCACAGACAACAGGACAAAGATCACTCTCACTGGTCACCCAGGCCACCAAAGGAGGGCTGGGACTGCTTGAGAACACAGGCCCCAGCAGATGGTGGCCAGCTCTCGAGAATGTGAGGGAGGGAGGCAGCTTCCCAACACTGGACAGGCCAGGCCGGCACCACGGCAGTCTCCTAGCCAGGTCTTCTCAGGAGCCTCTGGTCTTGGCAGGCCCAGAGGAAGGGGCCAGCACTGAACCTCAGGTGTCACAGGCCCCAGGCCAGCAAACATCTGTTCTGAAGCCTGGTCAGGAGGAGGACTCCTCTGAGGGGAGTGTGGATCACAATTCTGGAGTGACATGGCCAGCACTGCATCCCCTCAGTCACACTGTGCCCAGAAACCCAAGGATGCCCCATCTCAGCTGTTCAAATACTGCAGGTCCCAGCGGAACTCCCAAAGCCCCGTCGGCCAGTCTGAGAACCAGGTCAATTTTGCCCTGGGCTGGCCGGAGCTTGGTGACTAACGAAGTGACAGGACAAGAATGCGTTTACTCATCAGGGTGAGGACCCAATGCGTCCACCCAACTGCCCACTGGATGGGACCCAGGGCACAGTGACTCAAGGTACCCCACAAGGCTGTGGCTGTCTCCCAGCTCAGCCAACACCACCACCTCCTGTTTCTTTAGCAAGGAAGCACGGGGCTCCAGGTACCTGTGGTCAGGCCCCCATGGGTCATGGATGACTGGGGGATCCACGCACCTCTCAGCTCTTGGATTCCTGGCTTGGACTGCCCACCGGGTCTAAAGGACACTGCTCAGGGGTACTGTGTGAAGGTGCCAGGACACTAGCTGAGACCCTGGTGTAAACCATGCTATAAGCTATAAGTAATGTCATCAGCATGGCTCCCACCAGCAGGACAGGACGCGGTGGCCCCACAGAAGGGTCAGGCGCAATGCACTGGGTGCTCTCCTGGGGACGGGAGGTGTACACAGACCCTGAAGCACCTCCAAGGGGCCCTGTGTGGCCCTTTCTACAAGGGTCACCGGCCACATGGAGTGGGTTATGCAACAGCTGGCCAGGTCAGGCTGTACGCTCGAGTTTGGGCCTGTGTCCCTCAGGCCCATCCACTGGCCAGCACGGGGGACACGGGGCTTCTCAGGTCCACAGGGCGAGCTCCCTGCCCCGCTTTCCCAGCTTGCCCATTCTGTCCCATTCGGTCCACTGCATGTCACTGCAAGCACACAAGGCCCTGGAACAGAACTTCCCAAGCACTTCACTGGTCACTGTCCACACCCCCCCCCACACCCCAACCCCCACCCGTAGGCCCACAGCACCCTCTCCAGTCTTGGGGGGAAGAAGGTCACAGCCCTGTCCTGAGCACGCCAGATCAGAGAGACCACTGTTGCCAAGTGACCAAGCACAACTAGGGCGCTGGGACCTCCCCACTACCCACCCGGTGGTCAGCGACCGTAAGGACGAAATCCCACGCAGAGCTGGCCTCCATCTACCCGGGGGAACACAGAAGCCGACCCCATCCTACAAGGACACAGGGGCCACCGGCCTTCCCCGACCCCGCTGGCCTTCCCGACCCCCGCCGGCCTTTCCGATCCCCGCCGGCC
>NW_006399798.1:687208-726000 GCF_000299155.1 Elephantulus edwardii | reverse complement strand
GAATCTACCGATTCCAGCTGAAAGTGCCTTCGAGGGTGGACACTGTCCTGATGTCTGTAAATATTTATGGAAGACACAGCCTCATCTTTCTCCCGGTGCGGGCGAGGGGGGTCGGGCCGCGGACAGAACGGGACCGAGCGCGAGACGGGATGGGCGGGGCCCGGGTCCGAGCACCGGCGGCCCCCCGCCTCCCCGAGACCCCCGACGTCTCCGGCCAGTGCGGCCCCCGCTCCGCGGCCGCTCGGACCGGGCCGTCCGCGGAGGATCTCGAGGGGCGGCGGGGGGCCGCGCAAGGGGGCCGGTGTCCTCGAGCCGCAGGGTCGCTCCTCCGGACACCGGGGCGGGGACCGGGCCGGCGGGGGAGGGGCGTCCTCACCGAGATAGATGTCTCCGAAGGAGCCGCTGCCGATCTTCCGGCCCAGCCGGTATCTGTTCCCGACTCTCAGCTCCATGGCGGCGGCCCGACTCGCTCCTGTCCTCCCCGCCGCTTCCTGGGTCTGAGCTCCGGGGAGGCGGCGCCGCTGCTGCCGCTACTGCGGGTCCGGGTGACGGCTCCGCCCCCCTCACGGCCCGGCTTTCACCATCGCTTTCCGGCCGCTCCGCTGCTCCCAGAGCCTCAATAAGGGGCGGATGGGACAGTCCGAGCGCCGCTGCCCCTGCTCCGGCCCCTATCGGCTCCTCTAGCCCTCTCCCCGCCGCGGATGGACTCGGATCTTCCGGGCCTAAAACCCCCTTCAGCTGCCTAAGGGAGCCGCCGCCATCACGCTGTGACGTCACTTCCCCTAGCAACCCCCCCCAGAGGGCGGGGCCTGACTGTGCGCGGGGCGGGGCCGGGGCGGGACGGAGCCAGCCTCGGATCAGCGAGGGCTGGGGGTCATTCGGCAACTGACAGGTTGAGCAAGGGATGCTCGGCTATCGGGACAAGACGGGTCAGCGAGCATCGGACACCTGGACGGAGCGAGTCAAGAAATAGTTTCGGCCATCTGTTCAGGGTAGGGCGGGGGCGTGAGTCATAGGGACAGGATGTAGCAAGGGGCTTCTAGAGGCATGGCGTGGCATGGCCGAATGAAATAAGGGGTTTTGGGCCCCTGATCAGGGTGGAGAGGGGGACATCGGGCCTCTGGATAGGACGTGGCAGGTGGCGTCTGGCTCTGGGCCATGGCAGGGCAAGGGGTGGCGTGGGGCGTGGCGGGGGTGCCTTGAGCACCTAATAGGGGCATCTGATTAGGTGAGAGGGAAGGGGCTTCGGTCAGGACAGGGGCTGCGTGCTGAGGCGTACTCCCCCTCCCCCACCCCCTCCCGGCACCTGGCCCCTCCCCGGTCCCCTGGACACCCCCACCGCACCACACTGTCCTCGCACCCGTACCCCTGATCCCCTAGCCCCGGGTACTTCCATCGCCGCCCGCCCTGGTCCCTTGCCCCGCCTCTCCGGCGCTCAGGCTCCAGGTCCTCCCTGAGGACATTAAGTGGCCCTCGCTGGTCTAGGAGGCCCAAGAGTCCTCCGTACAGACCTGGGAGAGGCCCTCCTGGTGCCCTTTGAGGGCACGGGATGCATCTGGAGCCTGTTCCTCAGGTCCAGGTCCATGACCCTTTCAGGGAGCCAGGTCCAAGAGGGAGGCAGAGGGTCCAGGTTACCAGGAACACCACCAGGCAGCTCGGTGGACACAAGTGTGTATTTACCTTGAGGCCCTGAAAAATGCTGTTGACCAGTTCTCTCCAGCCACTTCCTAGGCGGAAGTGGAGTGGGGGGTGGGCCCTTCAAGGAGGGGATTTTCCCTGCACACAGGAGGCCCATCTGCCTACCCCACCCCACGTCTTCCCACTCAGCCCTTAGCCTCACTGTGAAGAGCTGGAAGTCCAGTTGGACAGGCCCTGTATGGATTTCTGAGCGTTAGGGATCTGAAGGAGGGAACAGGGTCAGCCTGTGTGGTGACCCAGGTCCTGGAGGAGGGGCTCTGCTGTGTAGAGAGACCACCCTGCTCCTGCCTCCCCAGGAAAGGGAGGATCAAAGTCTTTGTTTTTGCTCCTGGTGAAAACCCAAACCAAGCCTGGAGTGGGTGACCACGACGCTTGGCTCTGTCTTGGAGGGACAACGTAGCCCGCACGCCTGCAGGCCGTGGGTCCTGTCAGGAGCAGAAGCTGCGCTGTCTGCACAGTGCCTGGTGGCTTCCAAGGCTCACCTTTCAGTGAAGAGCCAAGTGTTTAGCTGCTGGACCACCAGTTCTCAGTCTTTTTGTTCCTGATACCAAGCTGAAGAATCTACCGATTCCAGCTGAAAGTGCCTTCGAGGGTGGACACTGTCCTGATGTCTGTAAATATTTATGGAAGACACAGCCTCATCTTTCTCCCGCACATACCTGGTGGGTTTGAACCAATACCACTTTTGGATAACAGCCCAACTCTGACCACTGTGCCTTCGGAGCACCTCACTGCTCCTAATGTCCACTGCCGGTCAGTCAGCTCGGGCCGCCCTCTACTGGATTTCTGGGGCTGTAATCTTTGTGTGTATGTGTGTTTTCACACACAGGCGTGTGTGCATACATGTGTCTGAATCTTGACTGAGCCCCGGAAATGGGATGGTGATGGCAGATGGGCGTGCTGGGTGATTTGGCCAGAGCTCTGCAGTGGGGTTCAGGGGACAGCCTTCGGCAGGGCGGCCTCTTTGGTGCCATCCTCACTCGGGCTGTAGACATTGAAGGCACTGCATCCCCAGGCCCAGTGCCAACCAGCTGACCAAGGAGAAGGACCCAGCGGAAGGAGAGGGACCAGTGCCGCCAGCCTGCTATGGACGTGCACACAGCCTGGCTTTCTGCAGCAAGGCGGCAGCTTTATTATTCCTGAAATCATGTCAGCCGCAACGTAAGCTTTGTCCTTGACTATTTTTAAGGGTGTGTAGTCTGGCCCACTTGTTGTGTCAGTGTTGTGTGACCATCACCTTCCTCCGCAGACACCAGGAGCCTTTGTGGGACAGTGGCTAAAGGATTTGGTCTCAAGAGTCAGAGTTGGAACCCACCTGCTCCTGGAAGAAACCCGGCAAGATCTTCCCTGGAGATGGAGCCTTGGAACCCGTGGGTGTGCCTGCTGTGTCCTGCGGGGATTCCTCTTCTCCTCGCCTCTGGTGACTTCTGATGAAAGTAGCTCTCTGTGTGTTTGCCTCCACTTTCTCGGGCTGGTGGTATCCTGAGACTGCTCTTTTACTGTGGTGGTTGAGCACAGGCTGTAGCCTGTACAGGACCTCACTCCTTTCCGTGGCCAGTGAAGACCCCGTCATGTGGATGGCTTCTTATTTATCCATCAGCTGGTGCCAGGTCCTTTCCACCCGGTTCAGGTGTCCCCGTGAACTCTCGCTCTCAGTTCTTGGGGGCACGTAGGTACACCCTTCACCGGTCAACTGGAAGGATGTGGGCAGAGAAGATGAAGGAGAGGACAGGACGAGAGAACCCCCACCCTGCAGGTGGTGTGAGGTGCCGTCAAGATGACTGCAACTCCACGAACAGCAGATCTGAACCTTGGCCTGTCCTGTGCCATCCTCACTGTCTCTGATGTACTTGGGCCCGTTGCGACTGCTAACGTATCGATCTACTTTTTTATTTTAAACGTCATTTGTTTAGGTTTTTTACAAGCAATCTGGAACAGCAAATTGTGAGGACAGATGGCATTGATGAGGGAGCGTAAGAACGCATGTGGCTTCGGTCCATCTCCGTGAGGCTCTTCCTCAGGTCCCTGTCGTTTACACGCCACCATCCAAGCTCAACACTCCTTTGCAGGGACTGGCCCCTCCGAACAACACAGCCAGCGAATGTGAGATGACGTTTCCCCATCCTTAGTCTATGGAGAGTTCTGGTTTCACTTTCTCCTAGACAGACTTGTTTGTTCTTTTGGCAGTGCATGGGCTATTCAGTACTTTTCTCAACACCACGACTAAAAGGCGTCGTTTATTTCTTCTGTCACCCTTAATCATTATCCAACTTTCAGATGCATAGCAAGCAATTGAGAAGACAGGCACACCACACTCTTCAGTACTCTGGAGGGTCCCTGACAGCAGATTTTACCCTTGCAATACATCCCTTGATCTTGACTGCTGATACCAAGGGTGTTGATGATGGATCCAAGTGAGATAACTACAATCGTTTCACCGTCTTTCATGATGTTTGTTGGTCCAATAGGGAGGATTTTTGGTTTTTAGTGTTGGTATATAACCCATATTGAAGGCTGCAGTCTTGGATTTTCAGCAACAAATGTTTCAAGTCCTTCTCACTTAGAACAACCAAGGTTGGGTCGTCTGTACAATGCAGGTTGCTAATGAATCTTCCTCCAATCCTAATGCCACGTTTCTCCTCAGAAAGTCCTTCATAAGTTTTCTCAAATGATTAGTGCAGCGCGCAGATTGGCTAGGTATGGAGAAAGGACATAGCCCTGATACTCACTTTTCTTGATTTTAAATCGTGCAGTGTTCCTCTGTTCTGTTTGGACAATACCTTGGTCTAGGTACAGGTTTTGCATGAGCATGATTAAGTGTACTGGGACTCCCATTCTTCTCAATTTTAGCTGCAATTTGTTATGATCCACATAGTGAAATGACTTTGGTAGTCAATAAAATACAGATAGACATCCTTCTGGTATCTTCGGCTTTCTGCTATGGTCTACCTGACATCAGCGATGATATGCCACAGCCTCTTCTAAATCTGGGCTGAATTTCTGACAGTTCTCTGTCAGTGTACTGTTCCAGCAAGGTTTTTTTTTTCCAGCAAGTTTTGACTAGTCTTTGGCAAGATTTTGCTTGTATGTGAATTTAATGATACTGTAAAATGAAACTATAAAGTTTCCACATTCTTCTGGATCTTGTGACAAAAATATGCAAAGAGCTGGAACCTGAAAAGAAAAAGAGAAGTACTTGCTTGGCATTTCTCAAGCTGAGAGAACTGAAGAACAAATTCAAGCCTCAAGTTGCCGTACTGAAGAATGTCGTGAGCAAAATCTTGAATGAGCCAGGAAACATCCAGAGAAGATGGAAAGAATATACAGAGTCACTGTAGCAACAAGAATTGGCTGACACCGAACCATTTCAAGAGGCAGCATCTGATCAAGAACCAATGGTAATAAAGGAAGACATTCAAGCTGTACTGAAGGCTTTGGCAAAAACTAAGGCCCCCAGGGCTGATAGGATACCAATTGACATGTTTCAGTGAAGAGATGAACGAGCCCTGGACATGCTTATGAGGCTGCGCCAGGAAGTCTGGAGGACAGTGACCTGGCCAGCTGGCAGATCTCCTGAGGGAAGGTTGCCTTAAGTCCCAGTGACCAGGCCAGGGGGCGTTCCTTGGGAGGCCTGGTGGGGTGGGGGGAGAGGCCTGGCAGGCAGCCTGCATGGACAGACACACACAGGCCACTTAGCTTCAGGTCGACTTTGGCTCAGAGGGACTGTAGTAGAGTGCTATTAGCCATCTTCACACTGATGTGACGTTGGAGTCCCTGGCAGGGGTGTGGATCTCTCCTGAGGAGGGACTCCTGCTGATCAGCCCTGAACCACAGAGCAAGAAAAGCCTTTCTGAGAAAGCCTGCTGGGCCGGCAAGCGCCTGACCGCCTTGGCCTTGGTCTCTATAACCAGTGCCTTGGGGAAAACTGTGGAAAGACCTGTGCAAACAGACAAGGCAGGCCGTGCCAGCACCGCGTGCTGAGATAGAAGCCGTTCCTCAGCACGGTCGAGAGACCTTGGATCAAGAGAGCCAGGAGGTGCTGGCCAGACTGCCTGGTAACAGTGAAGGCGATAGACCTCATCTCACCCAGGAAATGAGCCCAAGAGGCGTGCAGCCCTGAGCCGCCTGTGGGAGCTGCCTGTATATGCACGTGTGTGTACGTGCGTGTGTACCATGCCCAGATGCATGTGTGCTATATGCAGGAATGTACACTTGCATGCTGGCACATGCATGTATGTATCCACACTTCAGGAATACAAGCCACTCAGGTACACACACACATCACACTGGTCAGGTGTGCACATGTGTCTACATGTGGAAGTGTGCACGTGTGTTTCTGTGGGCATGCACATCCATGTGCGCAAGCATGTATCATGAAAGCACACGGGAGGGCATAGGTGTGTGTGCACGTTCGTTCACTGTGCGAGACCGTGTAGGTGTGTGTGCGTGTACACGATGAAGGTACGTGGTGTGCCGCTAGGTGATGGAGACCAGGTTTCTTTGTTTGGAGTCTGGGCAGGAGGGGTATTATGTTTGAGGGTCTGTTACCAGTTCTGCTGCTGGAAAAACCAATCCTGATGACAGAATTGGGATGGAGAAAGCAGAGGATATATTGTATAGTGGTGCATAGGAGACAGTCAAGTTTATGTCAAGACAGGGAAGCTTGAGAGAGTGTTAAAAGGTTAGGTTACAACACAACAAGATAAAGGTAAACCAATTGAAAAACGGGCACAGGATATGAACAGACACTTCACCAAAGAAGACATTCAGATGGCAAACAAGCACATGAAGAAATGTTCAAAATCCCTAGCTCTAAGAGAGATGCAAATCAAAACAACCATGAGATATCATCTCACCCCAGTAAGAATGGCAAAATTTAACAGAACAGCAAGCAACAAATGCTGGCGAGGTTGTGGAGAAACTGGAACCCTTATTCACTGTTGGTGGGAGTGTGGAAGGCAGTATGGCGCTTTCTCAAAAAGTTGCAAATAGAAATACCATTTGACTCAGCAATTCCACTACTGGGAATATACCCCAAAGACACTATAACTAAATCCAAACAGATATATGCACACCCATGTTCATCACGGCTTTGTTCACAATAGCAAGGAGTTGGAAACAACCTAAGTGCCCATCAACAAACGAATGGATAGAGAAGCTGTGGTATAGTCACACAATGGAATACTATGCTGCATTGAAAAACAAGAAACTCAAGCAATATTATTCAAAATGGGTGACCCTGGAGGACATTATGCTGAGTGAAGAATCTCAGTCACAAAAGGACAAATACTGCATGGTGCCACTGTTGTGAAACAGGACTGACTTTGGGGTTGGGGGGAGACTGAGAAAGATGGGTTCAGTAATGTATACTGCATTGAAATAGATGAGGGAGAAAATTATTTAAAAGGGATATGTGATTAGGTATTTTTATCATGACAGGAGTCCAGAGTGAAGGCTGCATAGTGGAGTGGACTTTCCGGGAGAGGGTTTGTAAAACAATGAAAGAGTTTTTCGTTTCCTTTTCCAAGAGGGGAGTATACTAGCAGGGAGTGTTGGGAGGGGAGAAAAGTGCAACAATGAATGAATGGAAATCCAAAGTCTCTGTACATTTTCATTGAAATTAATAATAGTAATTTTTTTTGAAAAAAAGGTTAGGTTAGGGTAAGGGAAAGGCAGGTTACCTAAGAAAAGGAGTTTGTTGTTGTTGCTGTTATGTGCCACTGAGTCACTTGTGGCTTACAGGGGGGGACCCTATTTACAACAGATCTGAATCCTGCTCTGTTCTGTGCCAACCTTATTGTCTCTGACACACCTAACCCCATTACCACAGTCACTGAGTCACTCCATATCCTAGAGGATCTTCCTCTCTCTTGTTGACCCTCCACCCTTCCAAGCATGATGTCCCTCACCAAGGACTGGTTCTTCCTTGCAACATGTTCGAAGTATGTCAGACAAAGCTTCAGAATCCTCTCTAGGATGAACTTCTTTTTTTCTCCTAGCAGTACCCTTCTCAGCACCACAGCTCAAAGGCATCAATTCTCCTATCTTCCCTAGTCATTGTTCAGCTTTCTGATCCATAGCAAGTGATTGCGAAGACCATGGCCTGGATCAGGCTCCCTTTAGTCTCCGTACTGACATCGTTGCTCTTCAGTATTCTGGAGAGGTCCCTGACAGCAGACTTTCCCAATTAGATTAGTCTTGATTTCATGGCTGCTGTTACCAAGAGTATTGACTGTGAAGCCAAGCAAACTAAAGCTGTTAACAATTTCAATCTCTTCAGCATCTATCATGATGTTGCCAATCGGCCCAGTGGTGAGAATCTGTTTTCTTCATGTTGAGCTTCAATCCATATTTAAGGCAGTAGTTCTTGACCTTCTGCAGCAAGCTCTTTAGGTCCTCCTCAGTTTCAGCAAGCAGGGTTTTGTCATCTGAGTAACACATGTTGATGAGTCTTCCAGCCTCCCGGATGATCTGTCCCACATATAGATTGAAAAGGTATGGAGATAGGACACATCCCTGGCGTCCACCCTTCCCTGTTTTGAACCATGCAGTGTCTCCTTGCTCTGTTCTGATGACTGCCTCCTGATCCAAGTATAGGTTTTGCATGAGCACAATCAAGTGTTCTGGGATCCCCATTCTTCTCAGAGTCAGCCACAGTTTGTTGTGATCCACACAGTCAATTGCCTTTGCACAGTCAATGAAACACAGATAGACATTCCTCTGGTACTCTCTGCTTTCAGCCAAGATCCATCTGACATTGGCTATAATATCACTAGTGCCAGGGCCTCTTCTAAACCCAGCCTGCACTTCTGGCAGTTCTGTGTTGATGTGCTGTTCCAATTGTTTTTGGATCATTTTCAGCAGAATCTTGTTTGCTTGTGCTATTAATGATATTCAATCATTTCCACACTCTGTTGTTTCACCTTTCTTTGGAATGGGAACACATGTGAATCTCTTTCAGGCGGTAGAAATGGAGCTGTTGTGCGAATCAGTAGATGCACGTCGCTGGCCTCCGAGATGGTATCCAGCGGATACGTGCTTAGTGATCGCTGCGCACGCTTGGCCTCCTCCACATGCCACTTTAGAAGTTTACACCTTGGCCACTCCTCTTACCTCTGCATACATGTGTCATGTGCCTGAATGCTCTTTTTGAAGACTAAAATGGGAAGCTGGTAGCAAAGCCAAAGGTCCTTAGGGAGGACCTGGTGGGGCCGCCTACAGGTGATTCCTGACTGTGTGTAGGGTCTGTCTTTGGGCTTTGGGAAGGCAAGTCCCCGGGGCCACCTTTATTAGCTGAATGTCACCCATCATCATCTGGACGGTCTCAGAGGAAAAGACTGTTATGAAAGAAAGTCCCTAAAGAGTACCTGACTGGAGACAGACTTGCTTGGGATTTGGCAGTCTGTGGGTTGTTAAGAGCTTGCTGCCAGCACAGCAATTCGAAGGCATTGATTGTTCTGTCATCCTGATTCTGTCTGACCTTCAGCCCAGGAGGCTGTTGAAAAGGCTCTGGCGTGGATCAGGGTCGCCTTGCTCCTTGGGAGAGGTCTTTGGCAGCAGATTCCCCCAGTGCAACAAGAAGCCTTGGTCTGAACTGTCACTGCCCTGGAAGGTGGTTGAGGGTCCAAGTAAAAGGAAAGAGTTGACAACTTCAGTTTCTGCCTCTTGGTCCAGCGGTGAGGAGTTTTGTTTTTTTCATGTTGAGATGTAACCCACATTGAAGGTTGTAGTCTTTGAGCTCCTGCTGTAATGCTTTCACCTTCGTCACTTTCTGCAAGCAATATTGTGTCATCTGCATCATGCCCAAAATACCAGCCAGTAAGTCTGTCTGGAAGGAGATGCAGGCAGGATGCTCTCCAGAGGGTGTTCTCGTTAGGTGCGGTCCTGCTGACTACAGCTCAGAGCGGTGCTGTGGACGGCGGATCAGAGCCTCGCCAGCTGCACCATGCTCATAGACTCCAGCACGCTCAAACCCGCTGTCACAGCCACTGTCCTTCCGTCTTTAGACTGTCCTCTCTGTCCCTGACCTTCCTCCCCTCCTTAGAGACTATGCAAGAAAGAAAACTGTATCTTCAAATGTTACAAGATGAAGTTAAGACTGAAACAAGAACCCTTTTCTGAAAATCACTAAGAGAAACTCCTTTGTCCTTGTCCTCTTCTTGTGAACCAGCCAAAGCCAGTTCCTAGCATGCTATCATCCTCTGACACAAAGACCTTCCACATTTCCTCAAGCCCTGGCCCCTCCTGTCAAGCACAGGTCACGTTAGCAAACTGTAGAAACAAGACTATGACCAGGAGGGTGAGACACAGCCTTCGCTTTGTGTCAGGCATGAAACCCAAGAACGAAAACCCAAGCTTTGTGCTTGTTGGTTAATCTTAGGTCTGCCCAAGCAACCTTTTGCAGAAGTGCAACGCTGCCTGAGATCTACTGTCCAGCCGTGTTTCCGTCCCGGCACTGAGTGTTGTAAGGAGGGGCTGGTCCTCAGAACAAGACATCGTGCTGGGAAAAGTGGAGGATATTACAAGCACAAATATGTCCCCTCACAGTCGAGGAGGCTGGACATTGAGCCTCAGGCACTGGACGCTGAGGAAGTCTTTTTGCCTCTCCTGGCGCTGGAGGAAGGCCCTTGCATGGTCCCCTGCGTGGTTCAAAACCAGGAAGGGTGGACGACAAGGATGTGTCCTCTTTCCACAGCTTTTCGATCTATATACTGAACAGATTACTCGGGAGGCGGGGCTCTCTGAGGAGGAATGTGGCATCAGGATCAGAGGAAGTCGCATCAACAACCTGCATTATGCAGATGATACAACCTTACTTGGTGAAACTGAGGAGGACCTGAAGCATCTGCTGCAGAAGGTCAAGGACTGTAGTTTACAATGGGATTGAAGCTCAACATAAAACAAAGATTCTCACCACTGGTCCAATTGGCAGCATCATGATAGCTTCCGCTTGCTCACAGTCAACACCCTTGATACCAGCAGTCAGAAAATCAAAAGATGAATTGCATTAGGGAAATCTGCTGTCAAGAACCTCTCCAGAGTGTTGAAGAGCAAGGATGTCAGCCTAGAGACTAAGGTGTGCCTGATCCAGGCCATGTTGTTGTTGTTATTAAGTGCCGTTGACTCACTCACAACTCACAGTGGCCCTATGTACAACAGCCCTAAACCCTGCTCTGTCCTGTGCCAATCACACTGTCTCTGACACAACCACCCTGATTACCCAAGTCAGTGACTAAATCAATCCACCTCATAGAGAGTCTTCCCCTCCTGCGCTGTCCCTCCACCCTCCCAAGCATGATGTCCCTCTTCAAGGACCGATCCCTCCTTGCAACATGTCCAAAGTATGTTAGACGAAGATCCTTGCCTCCAAAGAGCAGCCTGGCTTAGCCCTCTTCAGGATGTTCATTCTCTTAGCAGTCCATGGTGCACTCAATACTCTCTCTTCTCCAGCACCACAGCTCAAAGGCATCAATTCTCCTTCTCCCTAGTCATTGTCCAGCTCTCTGATGCATAGCAAGTGACTTTAAAGACCATGGCCTGTATCAGGTGCACCTTAGTCTCCAGAGTGACACTATTGCTCTTCAGTACTTTGGAGAGGTCCCTAACAGCAGACTTTCCCATTGCAATACTTCTTTTAATTTCACAATTACTTGCTATGTCAGAGAGCTGGAAAATGACTAAGGATGACAGAAGAAGAATTGATGCCTTTGAACTGTGGTGCTGGAGAAGAATTTTGAACCAAGAGAACTAACAGGTTTGTCCTGGAGAGGGTGAAACCAGCTGCTCCTTGGAGGCAAGGATTTTGAGACCCTGTCTCATGTGCTTTGGTCATGTAGCCAGGAGGGATCAGATTTTGGTGAGGGATATCATGCTTGGAAGGGTGGAGGGACAGTGTAGGAAAGGAAGACCCCAGATGAGATGGATAGACACAGTAACTGGGGTAATGAGGGCAGGTGTGTCGGAGATCGTGAGGTCGGCTCAGGACAGAGCAGGGTTCAGAGCTGTTGTACAAAAGATCGCTGTGAATTGGAAGCAACAGGATCATACTTACCAACAACATTTGGAAACTCGGATTCATAAGGGTGTTTATAGTGATGACCCCTAGGTCAGGCCTTGACTGGGCTCCCGTCACTCTCAGCTGTGGACTCAGTGGCCCCTTGTCCCTGGAGTGGCCCCATCCTAGGCTGGGTCCCCGTCCCAGGGTGGGTCCACGTTCTGCTCCCATTTGAGCCCTAGAGCCTGGAGGGGCTTCTCTCTTCCTGCTCCCAGCAGCCCGAGCCCCTCTTCCCTGAGGCCTGGGTGTCACCACGGCCCCCGACTTGGCTCCTGTCCTCTGCCCACCACCACATGGGTGCTTCTCTGTGGCTGCCCAGCCGCCATCAGGGTCTACACCTGCTCCAGCTCCTCCCTGCCACCCCCTAATGAGCCCATCTTACAGCCCTGGGAGTGGCAGGCTGTGGAACCCCGGGGCAGTGACCAGGCCCTGTTGGTGTCGTCACTGGCCTGGCTGGGAGTCTGTGCCCAAGGGCAGAGTCCCCTGAGTTCCTGACCCCAGGGGTGTGGCTACTCGCTCTGGGGTGCCAAAGGGCTCCATCTGCCCTGGCAAGAGTGGTAGGAGACTGGTGGTTTCAGGTGATGTGGAGCTGGTGGAAAGCCCTGTTGGCACCCTACGTGCCCACTCACACCTGGCACAGCTTTTGTGCTGGTCACCTCGTTATCATCTGCCTGCTTGTCTCTGTGTTGTCTCTGTTTCACCTGGGAAGCTCCTCTGCTCCAGGTCCCTGGCCTCTCACAGGTGAGCTGGCTGCCCCAGAAAGTGCCACTGAGCTCTCAGCTGTCATCACACATGAGGACTCCCTTGCACACCCATGGGGTTCTGATGACAGAGAGACCTATGCCTCCTTCTTTGGCTGCCCCAGGGCCACAACTTCCAGCCAGGAAATCCTGCAGAAATTTCTAGAAGATCTGCCTTAGCTAAGAGGGTACTTGGGCCTGGCCTGTGACCCAGGCCAGGAGGTAGTTGCAGCTTGGGGCCCTGTTCCTGGAGGCCACGGCAAATACTGCCCCGGCCTGTGGCGCTGAAGATAACTGAGCTTTGTAGCAGTCACACAGGGAGGGCAGAGAACCCAGGGCGTGGGTGAGGGGCCGAGGGCGTGTCCAAGCAACTGGACAAAGGATGGCTGTGACTGTCACCCAGCTAAAGACTGTCATGATGTCAGGAGAGAGAAGCTGTGTCAGTCAGCTGACACAGGCCTAATACCAACTGAGTGTCCCTCCCGCAAGACGCAGGGTGACCACAGGGCAAAATAGGAGGAAATGCTTTCTGAAAGGACTAGGAGGGGCATCCAGGAGACCCAAAGCAGTTCACGGAAAGCATGAAGATGTCAGACCGCAAGGGCTTAAATAAGTGAAACACAGATGGGGAAAAGAATAGAATTCACACACAAGAATGCTGAAGACTTCAACAAATCAGACACATTCCTGAAAAAAGTACAAAACAACCAGCCTGGGACAAAAGAGACAGAACTGCTGAAGAGCCGCTAGCCCAGCCTTAGCTCATAAAGATCCCTCCTCATTTCTGGATGAGGTATACAGCTGGGTGTCGTCCAAGAATGCAAAAATTGGCCCCTGTGGCCATCTGTGCTCTGCAATGCCCCTGGGCCTCACTTGGCCCAGCATGCACCGCGGGAGATGGCCACCACTGTTGTTTCAGGGCCCCTTTGTCCAGCACTGCAGTATGCTACTTCTTCATAAACCACACTGAAGGAATGTCGTCCGTGGCCAGTCACCGAGAAGGTGAAGGAGGAGACCAGGACGCTGGTAACCCCTCTCTAGAAGTTGCTTGTGAGTATCCTGCATCAAGAGAGCATGTCTGCTGTGCACGGGGTTGTCATTGAAATGCAGAGAGAGCAGCAGCATTCATGTCTTTAAACCTTGGCTTTGGCCCGGGGCGAGGTAGACAGGACTGCTGAAGACCATCATCCCAGTCCACGGGTGCAGGGCCCGCAGCTCTCCCTCCTAGTTGCATGACCGTCTGGGTTGAGGAGTGCTTCTTGAGCTCCCCTTTCCTGTGGAACCCTCAGGTCCTCAGCCATCAGGACAGACGCCCCGCAGAAACCTAGCCTCTCTCTTCCTGGGTGTGCACTGACCACGTGGTGACACACAATGCAGAATACAGTCGCTATAAAGGCGCTGAAAGCAGTCCCTCCCCTCAGGAAGCCGTTCCCAGGGGTTGCCAGCCTTTCACCTGGCCTGCACCTGCGGCGCGTCCGCTTTTTTAAGTTTTCGGGGCTGGTATTTCGGCATCTGTTTTTGCCAAACTGAGTTTCTTTCCTGGCACATCCAGGTCTTTTACTTCATAAGAGGTGGCCACTGGTGCAACACCCTGCTCTCGGAGCCTCCCCACGGCTTGCTGGACACAATCATGGGCATCACTGGGGTCTGTTTTCAGCACCAATTCAGGAGCCTCGGAATTATCCTGCTTGGAATCAACCTCAGTGAAAGCTTTTGTTTCTCCAGCTGTGCTTTCTGTAGAGCCCTTTTCTCTCTCCCCTCACAGACATGCAGAGGGGCATCAGATGCTTCAGAAAATGGTAAACTTGCACCTTCGTGAATTTACCTTGCGTTGTTAGAGGCCTGTGCAGTTTGACCCCATTGCTGCAGAGCCTGTGCCAATCCATGTTCCCGAAGTTCACCTCTTTTCACTGACCTGAACTTGACCGGAGGTGCTCTGCTGGTGCACTGTGTTAGGAATTTCACTGCTAAGAAAAGATTCATGGTTGGGATGCACCAGCTGCTCCAGGGAGAAGGGCCAGCAACGCCTTCTGGGGAGATTTACAGCCTTGGAAAGCTGACAGACTTGGGAGCAGCTGGACAGCTGTGGGTTGGGTTTTCTGCTTTCCAGCACAGGGTCCAGCCCCTCCAGATGTCACATCGAAGGTGCAGGGACCAAGCTTCACCGTCTTTTTTCTACTAAGGAGCATTTGGCTGGCTGCTGCCTCACTATCCTTTTATTTTCACTCTTGCAAATAATAATTGAAAATATAAAGTAATGGGAAGGAAGGCAAAAGGGAAAAGGGTTGACTCAAAACTCAGATGCAGTTATTGCTGTGGAGGGGCAGCTGAACCCGCCTGGAGGAGGCGGCCCGTCTTTCTCCAGCGCAGCCGCTGGTGGATCCGAGTTCCAGAGAGATACCGCCTTGATGTCACCAGTGCTGCTCCCTACAGACCACACCACAGGGACCATCCAAGGACTTGAGGAGACATCGTAATGAATTCATTACCTTCACCAATGTTAATTAGTGCTATAAGACAAAATGTTTAGGAATAGTTGAATGAAACCCAAATATGATTTGTAACCTTCACTGCAGTCAGAGGAATGAAAGAGATGGAAGCAGAAAGGGACTATCGTTCCTGCATCTAGATGAAGGCCTGGGTCCTAACCTCACCCTCACGTGTGGCCCCTGAAGGTACTTTTCTACCTAAGGCCGGAAAGAGTAGGGGTGGGGGCTGAACCAGCAGAAGGGAAGTTCCTGACGTGTTGAAGACAGTGTTGTGGAAGGGGAGAAGGCCGTGTGTGTGTGTGTGTGAGCTGTGCTGTGAGCTGAATCATATCCTCATGTGACTTGGTTTGAGAATGGTTCACACGAGGCCATCCTGGGGTCGGATGCTGTCTCTGTTAATGACAAAGGCCCTTACAGAGAGGTGAAAACACCAAGTCAAGAAATCATGGGGACCCCCAGAAGCTGAAAGAGGAAAAACACATGCCCTCTCCAGCCCTTCTGGTGCTTTATTCCAGACTTTTTAGTCTCCTGGATGGAGAGAAAGCACATCTCTGCTGCTGGAAACCACCTAGTTGGTAGGCAGGTGCCCCTCACTCCTCAAAGTGACAGCATTGCTCTTTAGCATTTTAAAGCTAAAGTCCTTGGCAGCAGATTTCCCCATGCCATGCATTATTTGATCAATGGCTACTTCCATGGCATTAATTGTGGATCCAAGTAAAACAAAATAATTGGCAACTTTAATCTGTTCTCCATTGATCATGATGTTGTCTATTGGTCCAGGTGTGAGGTTTCGTTTTCCTTATGTTGAAGTGGAATCCATACCGCAGTCTTGGATCTTCTTCAGTAAGTGCTTCAAGTCTTCTTTGCTATCAGCAAGCAAGGTTCAAGGGTCCCTAAAGGGTTAGTGACAGTGAGAGTTTGCTCTTACTGTTCCAGGAACACCTGAGACCTTTGAAAACAAGGACCTCTTAGTAGGATCCAGTTGAAAACAGCTCATATCTAGTTCTAAGAACTGATCTGTCAGCGCGCTTCTGAGTAAATTACTCCTAAAGGGTTAAGTACAGCAGAGGAGCTCTTGGTAACAAGAGATCTCCTGGAATACAGGGGCTTGCAAACAGCCTGTTCTGTATGGACAACTGCTTCTAGGTCTGTATACAGGTTTTGCATGAGCACAATTAAGTATTCTGAATTTCTGTTCTCAGCGTTATTCGTCATTTGCTCTGATCCATACAGTTTAATGTCTGTGTAGTCTGTGGAGCACAGCCAAACATCTTCCTGGTGTTTTCTGCTGTCACTTTGAAGACTAAGGTGCCCAGGGTCCAAGCCATGGTCTTTTCAGTTGCTTCAAAAGTGGAGGGTCTGTGAGAGAGGAAGACTCTCAATGAGACAGAGGGGCGGCAGCAGGGGCTCCTGCATGCCAGGTTGTGAGGCTGGTGTAGGACTGGGTGGAGCCTTGCTGGGTTGTGCAGCGTCCAAGAGCCCTGAAAGGACCCCGCCCTCAGCACTGCCCTCCCCCCAGTGCAGAGCCTGCCCCTCAGTACTGACCCTCCCTCAATCTCCAGTCCCACAGGGACCCAGCCCTGCACCCAGGCCTTGCTGTGCACCTGACTACACTCCCCAGCCAGGTCCCTGCCCCTGCCCTGCCCCCAGCTGGGACTCTCACACCTATGGCCCAGCCTGGATACCACCATGGGACCCTGACCCCAGCCCTCAGGGTCATTTCATGTCTCAGGTAGGACCTGACTGGACTGGATGGCTCCGCCCAGTGTGACCTCCAGCTGTATCGGTCCTGGCTACTGGGCCAGGGATACAGAAGCATGGGCTGCAGGGACGACCTATGGCCACCCATGGGGAGTGGGGCTCAGCAGTCTCCCCCATGGAGCCAGGGCCCCATCTGGGGGTGCAGTAGAAAGATGATCTGGAGGATGAAGAGGACTTAGGGGCAGATGTCCTGGGAATGGGGTGTTGGAGGCAAATGCTGGGCATGGGGAGTAGGGGGGCAAATTACCTGGGGGAGGGTAGAAGGCAGATTGATGCGGAAAGAAATGGGCTGAGTGGTGGGGAGAATAGGGGACAAATGGGCTGGGAGCAGAGAGAAAGGAGACAGATGGGCTGTGTGATGGGGGAGTGAGGGCAGATGGGCTGGGGGGGGAGGAGTAGGGGACAGACTGGCTGCGTAAGGAGGGAGGGGGAGAGATGGATTAGGTGGTGAAGGAGTAGTTACTGGGCCTCAGTTTACCCATCCTGCTGAAGGCTAGGATGGGCAGTGTGGTCACAGCAAGGAGAAGTGAGCTGCCCGAGAGCAGGCGTCCCTTCTCAGCCGCCAGCCGGTGCTCTCAGGAGGCCGCCGGGGCAGTTACCGCCAGGGCCATGGAGCAGGGGCGGAGACCTCCTCACCACTCAGGGTTCAGGCCTCCAGCTCCTCCTGGGCAGGTAAAGGGTCAGGGACAGTGACTGTGTCAGGCCACCAGGTGGCGCCATGTCCCTGGGTCCAGCACAGTTTGCCGGCTTTTAAAGCTTGTAGACTTTTGGGGCAACTATGACTGTCTTAGAGAGTGATCAGCTGGCCTATGGACAGAAAGTGATAGTACCAAGCCAAAGGTGGGTGACTTTTAATCCTCGGCCCTCAGGCCTGTTTTTTCACTGTTTTCGTTCAAACATTCTTTGAGGTCGTATAGCCCTGGTGTGTCCACTTGCCCTACCAAGGTAATTCGTGGTGGCTGTGAAGCTGAATACTGTGACACTGATGTGTCAAATGCGTTAATGGTTACCCATGGCAGACAGTATTTGGTGGAGCTCCCTGATTAAAACAAGCTTGGAAGCAGGAGAGGCATCCACTTCTGTAATAGCTTGCCTTTGGAAACCCTATGAACTTGGAGAAAGGATGAAAGTCACACAAGTGTTGAGGACTTCCACTCATAGGGTCACTATGAGTCCCTACGACTCGACAGCACTTAACAACAACGACATGACTGTCTTGATGTGTGAGCATCAAGAAAACTAAGATTCTCACCATTGTTCTAATTGGCAGCATCATGACAGATGGAGAAGAGATGGAGATTGTTAACAACTTCAGCTTGCTTGGCTCCACAAACAACACTATTGGAACCAGCAGCAGAAAATCAAAAGACAAATTGCACTGGGAAAATCTGCTGTCAGGGACCTCTCCAGAGTACTGAAGAGCAATGATGTCAGCCCAGAGACTAAGGCAAACCTGATCCAGGCCATGGTCTTCACAATTACTTGCTATGGATCAGAAAGCTGGGCATCAACTAAGGATGATAGAAGGCAAATTGATGCCTTTGAGCTATGGTGCTGGAGAAGAGTGTTGAATATACCATGGACTGGCAAGAGAACAAACAAGTCTATCCTGGAGAGGGTGAAACCACACTGCTCCTTGGAGGAAAGGATTTTGAAACTTTGTTTGACATACTTTGGGTGTGTTGCAAGGTGAGACTAGTCCTTGGAGAAGGATGTCATGCTTTGAAGTGTGGAAGGCTAGCACAAGAGAGGAAGATCCTGGACGAGATGGATTGACTCAGTGATTGGGGTAATGGGGGAAGATGTGTGAGAGACAACTAAATTGGCTTAAAATTGAGCAGGGTTCAGAGCTGTTGAACACAGTGTCTCTATGAGTCACAGGCAACTCAACAGCACTTAACAACAACAACATGACTGGCCCCCCTGCTCCCTCTCACCGAGGGAAGGCCTGGTCTGGCTGCCCTGCTCTCAGGATGGACCTGGGGTGGGGCATGTGGCCAGGCATCTTGAGGCAGGGTCAACCATGATGGGAAGGACCTGGTCAGCCCTGGTCATGCCCACCTCAAGCATGAACCTCTTATAAGCAGAGGGAATAAGGTTAGTCCCATGGGAGAAGGGAGCTCTGGTGCCCAAGTGAATAAAGAGATACTGTTCAAATCCACCAGCTGCTCAAAGAAGATGGGCCATCTCCTCCCGTGCAAGTCAAGCTTCTGTAACCCTGCCAGAGGGTCAGCTGAGTCGGTTCTGACTCAGCGGCACACAATAACCACCACCCGTGAGTCTAACTCGGGTTAGAGTCTCCAAGCCAGAGGCTGGACAGCCCTGGGGGAGGGGAGGTGGCAGAGACTAAGGAGACCTGCCTCAGGTGCTCCTGTCACTGAGAGCAAAGAACCCAAGTCTCTAGGCCAGCACCTTCCCTGCCTCTTGTCAAAGATCCCTGGTTTATCTCAGCATCGAGAAACCATCCCTCCTGCAGGCTGGCCTCATGGCCGACCAGCAGGCTGACCTCACAGGCTGGCCTCGTGGCTGACCAACAAGCTGACCTCATAGACTGGCTTCATGGCTGACCAGCAGGCTGGCCTCACAGGCTCATTTCGCGGGTTGACCTCATGGCTGACCCTGCAGGCTGACCAGCAGGCTGACCCCATAGGCTGAACTCACGACTGACCAGCATCTCACAGGCTGACCTCTTAGCCATGAAGTCAGGCTAAAAGGTCAGCCTGTAAGATGCAAACCCCAGGTCCCAGGTCAGTTCTCAACCCTGCCCCATGTCATCCTTGGCTCGCTTGCTTGCTTGCTCTGAGGCATCGCAGGGGGAGCAGAGAACACAGAGGAGAGAGCAGTGGTACTTCCTTCTGCCTAAGTCCTGGGTCCTCTCTTGCTCAGCTGGGGCCAAGCATCTGTGAAGCTGCAGATGGTGGATGTGGGTATTAGTCCTGCCGCCCAGACCTATGTGGACATGGCGGGGAGGGCACTGAGCCTGGTCCTTTGCCTGCCTCAAATGCAGCCCCACCCGGTGGCTGGGGTGTCTTGGGAGACATTCAGTGACATTTGCAGTTGCTCTGAGGCCTGGGGGATGGGCAGGACTGGGTTGTCTCTTCCTCAGACAGCTTCTGGAAGCTTCCAGAAAGTCAGTTGAAGTCCCATGATCTTTCCTTTCACCTCCTGGTCTCCCTTTAACCAAGGCATCCCAGTTCTGCCCTGCCCTGTGTCTAGCTGGGACCCTGTGTGGGGCTCATGTTTGGTGTTCTACTCCTTGGGGCTGCGTTTTCCTGATGGCCAGGAGGCTGGGTTCTACCCTGTTCCTTCTGGAGGGCCTGTCCAATCCCAGGCTGCCAGGTCTGTGCCATGTCAACCCCCACCTGGTTGCACTTTGGCCCCATTCTCCCACCTGCCCAGTGCATGTGCTGCTCCCAGGGTGCCCAGGTGCCCTCCCCTCCTCACCACAACCACAGCCATGGTGACCAGGGCCCACGCAGACAGCGGTGCTGGGGGCAGCCACAGGCTGGGGCCACAGGCGGGTGCGTTGGGGACCTTGGAGCCTAAGGCAGTGAGTGTACTGTTGATCCCAGGCCATATATCAATCACCCTGGGGCTTTGCAGGAGAAAGAGGGGCTGTTTACAGCCCCAGAAACTCAGCGGGAGCCCTGTGTGTCTGCCCCTGCAGGCAGTGTGTGTCTGGGAACCCTGAACAACAGTTCTGTGCTGACCGAGGGACCGCCTCGAGCGGAACCGACCTGGTGGGTTTCCTGGTTTCCTCTGACGAGGTACAGCTTTAGCTTAGAATGAGAATGCTCTCTGTGCTGGTGGTTTACCTCTGGCTTGCCACGTGCTGTAATTTACCAGAATTGGTTTCGGAACCTGACCTACAGCTTCCTGTGAGGGTGAAGGCCACAGCTTCCCTCCTTCCCTGGTCCTCAGCGACCCTCCATCTGTGTGCAGCTGGAATTCTGCTGCTAGAATTTGAGTCTCAGCTGAATGCTGGTCTGTCACCCCTTAGGCCTGGGAGGCCCCCTCTCTGTGACCTGAGGTGTCCTAACACAGAGCCCTTTCTGCATCTCTTTTCTTTTTTTAATTTTTTTAAATTAATAAACGTTTACAGAGATTTTGGATTCCCATTCATTCATTATTGCCTTTTTCTCCCTGCGCCCCCCTCCCTGTTCGTTCTTCTCTTTGAAAAGTAAAAGAAAATTCTTTCATTGGTATACAATCCCCCCTCCCCAATACACTCCACCACACAACCTTCATTCTGGGCTCTTGTCACAACCATAATACCCAATCGTTCATCACTTTTAAACTGTCTCTCCCTCATCTGTTTCAATGCAGTATACATAATTTATCCACTTTTTTTCAGCCTCACCCCAACCCTGATGTCAGTCCCATTCTACAACAGTGGCACTATGCAGTATTTGTCCTTTTGTGACTGAGATACTTCACTCAGCATAATGTCCTCCAGGGTCACGCATTTTGAATAATATTGCATGAGTTCCTTGTTTTTCAATGCAGTGTAGTATTCCATTGTGTGGCTATGCCACAGCTTCTCTATCCATTTGTTTGTTGATGGGCACTTAGGTTGTTACCAACTCTTTGCTATTGTGAACAAAGCCACAAGAAACATTAGGTGTGCATCTTTCTGCATCAAGGGCAAGTCCCTTATCTCCCCATGGGGACCTGGGGTGCCCATCTATGGTGGGGTCTAGACTCTGTGGGGAGCTGTGATCCTGGAGCTATAACTGTGGTGTGGGCTCCAGCAAGGTTTTGATCTGTTGTGTAGAGGGTCACCAGCTTCGACTCATGTGAGCCCGTTGCTGCAGTTATTGTCTCAGTCTGAAAAAGTAGGTGAGACGGAGTTTCACCCTTCTTGCCTCTGAGGAGCAGCCTGGCTTCACTTTCTCCAGGACTGACCTGCTTGTTCTCTTGGCAGTCCATGGGATAGTCACTACTCTTCTCCAGCACCACAGCTCAAAAACATTGATTCTTTTTCTGTTATCCTTAGTCATTGTCCTACTTTCAGATCCCTAGAGAGTAACTGAGATAGTAATCTCTTTCTATCCACCAGGTTGTTTTCAAATTAACAACCTGAGTTGTTGTTGTTGTTGGGTGCTGTCAAGTTGAGTACAAATCACAGCAACCCTACGAACAGCCACCTTGAACCCTGCCGTGTCCTGTGCTGCCCGCGTCATCTGACACACTAGAGCCACTGCTGAAGTCACATGTCAGTCCATCTCGCTGAGGGTCCTCCTACCTGGACCCTGCTCTGTCCTGTGCTGACCGCGTCATCTGACACACTAGAGCCACTGCTGAAGTCACATGTCAGTCATGTTGTTGAGGGTCCTCCTTTCCTTTGCTGACTTGCCATCTTTCCAAGGATGACATCCCTTTACAAGGAGCAGCCTCGCCTAGCTACGTGTCCAAAGTATAAAAGATTATGAAAGATGAAGCTTCTCCCTGTTTGCCTCCAAGGAGGCACTTTTTCCGAGACGTATCTGCTTGTTTTTTTTGGCTCTCCATAGGATATTCAGTACTCTTCTCCAACACCACAGCTCAAAGGCATCGATACTTCCATTATCCTTATTCATGAGGAGTTTTGGGAAATTCTAATGATTCCCATTTAGTAGGTCCAATCAATACTGGTCTAAAGGCAGGCTTACCTGTCTTCAGCTTCCCAATACCAGGTAGAAGTGTGGCCCAACTAAATATGAAATCCATGCCAAGAAATAGCATGTAAACGAGAGACAACTACCTCACACAACATCTCTTCAGTCTAATTCTCACCCAGACTTCCACTTTACTCTCATCAACTGTTGCATCACCATACTCTCTCTTCTAACCTTAGGCTCCTTCAGATTTCATAGACGGGTTTTAGGATTGTAGTTCATGACTTCTGTAGATATCTGGTGTTCTGTGATTGTGGATCGAAGAAGGCAAACTTATGAAAGATACGAGACAAGGACCAAAAAGCTGTGTCAGGCAAATGGCAAAACAGAGCTGTGCAGTCCTCTCTTTTATTACAGAGCGGACACAGCATACAGAAAAAAGGTCCTGTACACCTTTCTCAGGGTAAAGGAAAAAAGGAAATAGTCTTACCAATCAAATGATCTCTGATTAATTAAGGCTTTATATTCTTTCTTATCTCAAGAAGGCAAATGGGTAAGTAACTCTGATAGTGTGAAGTGTTCCCGGGAAGTGCCTAGGTGGTTTGCAACCCCCTGCATTCCTGGACACCTTCTCAGCGAGAACTCCTCTGCTGTACTTACCGCTAAGGGGTAATTGACTCAGAAGAGTGCTGACAGATCAGTTCTTAGAACTAGATTTGGGCTGTTTTCAACCCAGATCCATCTGAGGGTCCCTCATTTTCAAGGGGCTCAGGTGTTCCTGGAACATTCGGTACAGCAGACCTCTGATTGTCACTAACCCTTCAGGGATTCTTCAGACTTCCTGTGCTCAGAAACCCCAGGAATGTCTCTGCCCCACCTCCAGGCCATTTTACCCTTAGATGTGCATACAGCCTTGGGTCCTCTGCTGGGAGCTGGACCAGATGACTGGCTCTCTCTTTTTTTAAAAATTTTATTATTTTTGTGTGCGTGTACCATCAAATCAGATCTGACTGGTACAGGAGGAGATTGTCCCTCCTTCCCCCGCAGAGCATCTGGTGGATTCGAACCATTTGGCTCTGGGATTGTAGTTGCAGCTCCTTGCCACTAGGCCACCAGAGCTCCCCTATGACTGGCTCTCTTGTCAATCCGTACTGATCCTGATTACCAAGGGCAAGTATTGGTAGCAGAAGCTGTAGTTGTTAAGCGCTGTCCAGTTGAGTACAATTCACAGCGGCCCTGTGAACAACAGATCTGAACCCTGTCCTATCGGAGCAGTCACTGTGTCAATCCACCTGCTTCAGGGGCTTCCTGTCTCTCACAGACCCTCTGCCTTTCCAATCATGATGTCCCTCTCCAAGGGACAGCCTCTCTTAGCAACATGTCCAAAGTATGGGAGACAAAGCTTCATCATCTTTCCCTCCAAGGAGCACTCTCTGGCTGCACCTTCTCCAAGACGTATTTGTTTGTTCTTTTGGCCGTCCGTGGGATGTTTAGTGCTATTCTCTAACACCACAGCTCAAAGGCATCAACGCTTCTTCATCAACCTTATTCATTGTTCAGCTCTCAGATGCATAATAAGTGATCAGAAGGACCATGGTCTGAATCTGACACTCCTTAGTTCTCAAGATAACATCATTGCTCTTCAACAATTTGTAGAAGTCCTTGACTGTAGGCTTTCCCAGTGCAATGCATCTCCTGATTTCCTGACAGCTGGTTGATTGTGGATTCCAGTAAGATGAAGTTGTTGACAGTTTGAATCTTTTCTCCATCTATCACGATGTTGCCCATAGGTCCACTGGTAAGAATTTTTGTTTTCTTGACATTGAGATGCAATCCATATTGAAGGCTGTATTCTTTGATCTTCTGCAACAAGTGCTTCAAGTCCTCATTTTCAGAAACCAAGGCTGTGTCATCTGTGTAATGAGGTTATTGATGAGTCTTCCTCCAATCTTTATGCCACATTCTTATTTATAGAGTCCAGCTTCTCAAATTATTTTCTCAGTGTACAGATTGGATAGATGTGGAGAGAATAAACAGCCCTGATACACTCCCTTCTGAATTTTAAACCATGCGCTGTTCCCCTGCTCTGTTTGCACAGCAGCCTCTTGGTCCAGGTATAAGTTTCATGCTACAGTTAAGTGCTCTGGGACTCCCGACCTTCACAGTGTTAGTTACAATCCACACAGTCAAAAGCCTTTTTATAGTCAATAAAGCATAAATAGACCCTCTTCTGGTATTCTTTACTTTAAGAATCCATCTGAGACCCTCAACCATATGATTTGACCCGGTGACTACCACAATAGGTGTAGGCATGGTAGAGATTGTGAAGAGGACATAGTCTAAGACAACGTTTCAATCTATTGTTTATAGGATCACTGTAGTTTGTAGATAATATGATAACACCTGACAACAACCCAATACTCTCTTTAAAGCAACTTTTACATATAATCATGAACAATGTTGAAAAAAGAGAACATAGTTAAGATGCTTCCAACCACAAATAAAAGTAAATTGGATTACTTTTAAGAAAAAGTTACTTTTAATTAATAAAATTCATTTGCAATATATTAAAAAAAGAATCCATCTAACATCAGAAATTATATTCTTGGTGACATAGCCTCTTCTAAACTCTGCTTGAACTTCTGGAAGTTCCCTATCTATGTACTGTTCTAGCCAGTTTTGAATGATCCTCAGTGATATTTTGCTTGCATATGATATTAATGATATTGTTCAATAGTTTCCATATTCTGTTGTATAACCTTTCTTGGTAATGGGAACAAATATGGATCTCTTCCAATCTGTTGGCCAGAGAGCTGTCCTCCAAATTTCCTGGCATAGACTGGTGAGCGCATCCAGGGCTGCATCTATTAATTGAAACAAGTCAATTAGTATCCCATCAATTCCTAGGGCCTTATTTTTTTTTTAAGCCAGTCAACTTCAGCAGTGGGGGCTTTATTTTCTACCAATGCCTTCAGTGCAGCTTCAGCTTCCTCCTTTATTACCATTGGCTCCTGCTTGTATGGTACTCCCTGAACTTTTCCAGTGTCAGTTGTTTTTGGTACAGTGACTCTGTGTATTTCCTCTATTTTCTTTCCATGATTTCTGGGTCATTCAACATATTGTCTGTACCACCTTTCGGTATTGTAACTTGAGGCTTAAGTTTGTTTTTCCATTTTCTCAGCTTGAGAAATGCAGAATGAGTTCTTGTCTTTTTATTCTCCAACTCCAGCTCTCTGCACATTCCATTGTAATACTTTACTTTGTCTTCTCAAGCTTCCCTTTGAAATCTTCTGTTCAGTTCTTTTACTTCTGCATGTTTTTGCTTTGTTTTGGTTTCTTGACACTGTAGCACAATTTTCACTCTCTTATTTTTTTTCCTCCCAGAGTCTCTTCTAACATTCATTTCAATTTTTTTCTTTCTCCTCTGTCTATGTAATGGCCTTTTGCTCTCTTCATGGATGATATATCCTTGATGTCACCCCACAAACCATCTGGTCTTCGATCACTGCACATATCTGGAATACAGGAGATTCCTGCCGTTATCTCCCAGAATCCACCTGCCTGTGATTAAAGTCAGTGGGAAAGTACAGCAGCCCATTTCTGGTATCACTGCTAATTGCACAGCCTCTTCCTGAATGAAAGTTTTGATCCTATCACAAAGCAAAGAATCACAACGACAGGAAGTGCTTTCTAAGGGCATAGAGACACAACAGGTTGTGGGACAAGCTGCTCTAAATACCAGCGTCAACCACAGAACTTGCTGCTCAAAAGAGGACTGTGGTTGTTAGGAGTATTTTTTTCTTTGTATGTTTGCATCATATATTTTTATTTTCTTCACTTACAAGATGTAAATGTGGTTAGGATACTTTTGGTTTTGCACTTGTTAATTGTATCATGTTAAATGCTGGTATAATACTTTAATTGCTTTTACTCAGAGTTTATATGATTTAAGAGATGTGTGTAAGTGCCTAATTGTCAAGGGGTGATGGTTAAAATTGTCAGTTTGGCTAGGCCATGATTCTGTGGTTTAACAGTTACAGTTATGATGTAGCCATGCTCCATGGTGAGACTTGATTCAATGTAATCATTTCTTTGGTGAGAGTTCTTTGAGCAGCCAATCTGTTGAAGGGGCACTTTCTTGGTGGTGTGGCCTGCACTGAATCCATATACATGTGTGACAAGGCTTCCTGGCTCTTTGCTCCACTGAGATCCTGCATCCGACTCCTCATTTTATGACCTTCAGTCCTTTGACTTGAGTCAGTGGCCTTTCATGATATCTGCTGATCTGGGGGTTTGTCTGTTGACTCAGCAGCCTGCCCTCTAACTGCCAGATTTCAATATTTCACCTCTGTGGTGACCGGAGTGAAAAGCCTCTAGCCTGACACCTGACATGCAGACTTGGGCCTTGCTAGTCTCTGCACCCGTCCGCAGCTCCGGGGGAGAAGGATGACAGTCTCCTCCCGTGTGGTTAATGCCTCTGAAGACCCACTGGCGGGTCAGCATTGGTCGGTTACAACTCCATGGGACACAAACAACAGTCTCTGCGGCCATCAGTGGAACTCCACCATCAATGGAAGCAGCAGTCAAGAACTCTTGCATTGGGCAGATCTGCTGTGAAGGATCTCTTTAAAGTGCTAAAAACTGAGGAATGTTAGTTTAAAATATTGGGATGTGTTTGATCCAAGCCACGGTATTTTTTATTACTTTTTATGCATGTGAGAGTTGAACAATGAATGAATGAATGAGGAAGACCAAAGAAGAATTGATGCCTTTGAATTGTGCTGGTGGTGAAGAGCGTTGACTATTCCATGAACTGGCCAAAGGACACACAAATCTGTCTTGGGGGAAGTGAGACCGCTCCGTAGAGGCGAGGATGAGGAATTGTCCCCCAGACTATGGGTATGCTGGGGGTGTCCAGGAGAAGGACACCATACTGGGAAGAGGAAAAGGGAGGGTCAAAGGAGGAGAAGCCTCAACAGGATGGGTTGACACAGCGACCGGACAGTGGACGCAAGCACAGCAGAGATTGTGCACCCGGTGCCGGGGGCTGAGGCTTTAACCAGTTGTTCACAGAGTGGCTGAGCCCGTTGTCTCTATGGCACCCAACAACAACAGCACGTGAGCCGTTCTCTCGAGGTGCAGACCTCTCTGTATATGGTTTTGCTCCTTTGAGAACCTAGCCAAAGATGATGACATTGGTTAGAACCCCTCCGTGTGGCAGCATCCTTCCACATCTTCTCTGGGTATCCCGCTTCCCTTCATCCATCTCTCCTGCCTTCCCCTTTCTCGGAATTTTGCTATCTGGGAAAATGTCCTTTTGATCTCCTGTGACCGTTAAGAAGTACTTTCCCCCTGGTGTTCCTGGCACTTCAAAGGCCTGACTATGGTTTGGCTCACAGTTGACACTCGAGGGTGTTCGGTCTGGGGCCTGACGGGTACTGACAGCCACAGTCCTGTGTCAACAGCAGACTCCCTTCTGAGGCTCCTCGGTGGTCAGACTAGCAGCCTGTCAGTCAGCAGCCAGACACAGCCACTGGGCCACCATAAGGAACTACCCTTGGTCAGCAGGTGGGGACACCAGCAGGCTGGGCAGCTGAGTCCGTCCGCATACCCCCTGCCTCACGCCCTTCTCTGAGTGTGGGAGAAACAGGTCGATTGCAGAAAGGGAGGAAACAGACTTTATTTCTGGCAAGGTGGGGCTGTGCCACCTCTACTCCAGGCTTCTGAGGTTTGGGGACCTGACTGGTGAAGGGTGGGCTGATGAGAGAGCATCACACATGGGCGCCCCTGGAACCACAGGGCAGGCGTGGAGCCAGAGGATGGGAGGGCTTCCTGAGCTGGCCTGCTACCCCATGGCCACAAGCTGCGCCTGGAGCTCCTTGCACCCTGGGCCTTGCTGGGTGAATGTCCCCCCGTGGCCTGTCCTCTGCGAGGTGCACGTGAGCTCCTGGTATGGGTTGGGGCAGGACAGGGTGTTGCAGGACATGTCCTCATAGACCACGACAGCCTCGGGTCGTCCCTTCTTCCAGCAGAGTGTCTTGATCTGTAAGGCAGAGTCCCACTCCTCATGTGGCCCTGGGTCCCCCAGCAGCACCCATTCCAGGAGGGCTGGGCCCGCTCCTCATTTGGACCTGCCATGGGTCCCCAGCAGCACCCACCCTTTTGTCCCCCAGACCTGCCTAAAACCTCTTCACGGGGTCTGAGCCAAGACCATCTGGCCTCTGGCGCTTCCCATCAGCCTGCCTCACTGTCTCCAATCCTTGGTGGACAGGGCAGCATCCCAAAGGCCACATAGACCAGGAGAAGGAGCAGTTCCAGGGCCAGATGAGGAGCCCATGAACTGAGCTTCAGACCTAGGGGGGCTGTTGCTGTTACCTCTTCTGCTCCTACCTGAGGCAAATGACCCAGTGACCACTTCCTGGTCCCCTGCTTCTGTTCCCCTCGTCCCCAACGTACACCCACCCACACACCTTCTCACACTGACACACATGCACCCTTATACTGCATACATATCACACACATGCTTTCACACCCATACACACTCCCTGTACATATAGATGCACACGCTCACATGTACTCTGTGCATGTACACACACGGCACAAATGCTCTCCCACTCACCACACACACTGCACACATGTGCACACACATGCATACGTGACACAAGTATTCTCTGCCACAGCGTACATATACGACAGGCTTGCACACATGACACACATGTGCACACACATGTACTAGCACATGACAGGCTTGCATGCGTGACACATGCACACATAGGTACATGCACATGACAGGCTTGCACACATGCACACACAGGTACACACATGACAGGCTTGCATGTGTGACACGTGCACACATAGGTCCATGCACATGACAGGCTTGCACACGTGCACACACAGGTACACACATGACAGGCTTGCACACACGGCACATGCACACACAGGTACACGCACACATGACAGGCTAGCACATGCCACACTCACACGAATATGTTCACACAACACAAATAGATGCACCCACACACTTTTACACTAATACACATACACACCACACACTGTACACTCTCTCACACACACAGAGACTGCCACGTGCGCACCATGTACAGCTGGCTGCTCTCTGCACCACTGGTGTCACCCTCACCCTGGCATGTCCCCCTGGGTCCTGCCCATGCCACATGTCTCTTGTTCCCCGGGTCCCTTCGCCCTTGGCCCCTGGTGTTCTTATAGCATTTACTGGAAGCCCTCAGGGAAGGCAGAGCTCCCTACAGCCAGCCCCTCAGCATCCTCCCTCCCACGCTCCCGAGAGGATGGGGGAGCAGCTCAGGCTCCACTGACCTGCGTCCTCCTCAGTGTACACAGCACCCCCAGGCCCAGGCCCAGGAGGAAGCAAGCTATGGCCAGAGCTGCAGAGAGGTCGATGGGTCTCAGCTGGCCTGTGGGGCTTGAGTCTGCATGGCCTGGAAGAGAGGCTCGTCAGAGCACTTGGCGAGGAGTGGAGACTCCCCGTGAGCCTTCAGTGTTCAGGGAGGGTTTGTGGCGGTGGGGGAGCCTGGGGGACTTCCTGGAAGAGAGGATTGATTCCAGAAAAAAGCAGAAGGGCAGGTGCCCGGGCAGGGGCCTGATGGACACAGAGGGAGGTCCCACCTGTCACCAGGACCAGGGTCCCACAGCCCAGCTCCTCCCTGTACTCAGTGATGGTCTTGCAGATGTAGACTCCGCTGTCCGCAGGCTGCAGGTGGTGCATAGTGACAGTCAGCTTCTGCTGTGACCCCTTGAAGGTTACACGACTCAGGAACATCTGGTCCACAGTGGATTTCACCCCATCCTGGTAGTACATCACTTTGGCTTCTGGGGGCCCCTCTCGGAACAGGTGGAACCCCTTTGAGAGGCCACTGGAGCAAGTGATGTTGATGGAGCTGCCCTCTGAGGTGACCACATAGCGAGGGGACTGCTGCACCCCTGGAGGAACCCAGCATGTCACCACCCACCTGGCAGAGACCCTCTTCCACCTGGGTCGGGGGCCAGTGTTGGGAGCTTCCGTAAATGCTGGTCATTCCTGGGCTGGAGAGCAGGCCTGCTTCTGAAGCATCTGCCCCACAGAGTCCAGGACCACCATCTACATCCCCTCAGCCTTCTGATTCTCACCCACGCAGTTTTGGGGACCCACTGCTTCTAAGCACCCAGAGAAGTTGGCTCTGTGTCGTGGACACTCGTGTTTGTCCCTGGGACCACCTGTCAGCACCTCTGGCCCTTGGTGATGCGCGCATGGGCCAGCTTCCCAATGGACATGGCCCCTTAGGGCTGGGGTTCGTTTGTGACAGGGCAGTACCTGCCCTCCTCTGGCCCCGTCTGGCCACAAGTCAGCTCTGGGGTAGGCTGAGCTTGGACGCTTCCTGGGAGGCCAGGGACTGTGAGGGTCTGCTGACCCCAGATGTGCAGGGAAGGGAACTCTTGGTCTGCAGCCCAGAGGCCACCATGGCCACTAAGTGTGCTTCTGCCCTTGCTCAAGGTCTAGGTGACCTGGGAGGAGGGCAGGAGGAGATCACAGCCAGCATCCAGGCAGTAAGTGGACTGAGCCCCAGGGTCACTCACCGTGGGCATCCAAGCTTCCAGGCAGGGTGAGGGTGAGCGCCAGGAGCACGGGGATCCAGGGGTGCTGGGGTGCCATGCTCACTGCTGCTGCCCTGGAGGCAGACGGGCCACCTCCCCTCCCACAAGTGGAGTGGGCCTCTTCCTGTCACAGCTGTGTGCTGGGGGGACCGCCCACCGCAAGATGAAAGGTCACTGGCCACATTCCTCTCCATGGGGGTGCTGGGCCCCACAAGGGACATGCCCCCCAGAGCTCAGTGGAGGCTGATGGGAACCCCTGACCTTTGTGGACAGAAGGCCTGGGGAGAGAGCAGCGGCTGGGGCAGTGGGGGTAAGGACTTGCTAGGACCCTAGTCTTATCTCTATGCAGGATGATAGTGATCACCGTGTAAACGTGTGCATGTATGACTGTGTCGCTGTGTGGGAACACGTGTATGTGTGCGCGCACTGGAGGCTACAGAGCACCCAGCCTACTGGTGGACCTACTGTGAACTGTGTGCATGTGTGAACACATGTGCATGTGCACAGGAAGGTTACCCAGCGCACAGCTCACCGTTGGGCCTCCTCTCCATGAAGTGTGGCGTGTATGCACGTGCATACACATGTGTGCACACGTATGTGTACATGTGTTTGTGTGTGTGCATGCAGAGGCAGATTACAGAGCACATGTGTATAAATGACAGGTTATAGCAGTGACCTGTGTGCAGGTGTGCATACATGTATGTTTGCACATAGATGTGGACACATGTGCCCACAAGCCCACAGGAACCTACTGTCCCAGGTCATTGTGCCCATGTGCATGCATGCACACACGAGTATAACATTTATGTGCATGTGCATGTGTTCACATGTGTGCATACGTGCATGCATGCCCAGACAGGTGTGCACACATTGGAGTACACAGCACTGTTCAGAGATCTACAGCTGTGCATTGTCTCCTGGTGGACTGTCCCCCTCAGCTGGCCAGGGAAAGCCTTCATGGTGGGCCCTGTGATGTGCGTGTGCAGGGGTCGCCCTGTCCAGCTTCCCCCGGGGTGCACACTCCCCCCCAGGCAGCAATGCTTCCTCTGAGGTATCTTAAATGCCACAGCATCCTGTCTTTCCTGTTTCAAGTAAAACGATGTCTGTTGTCCCGAAGCCTGGTGGGCCTGAAGCAGCTGTGGGGGTGGGGGTGGGGGCACAGGGGGCTCCTCACCCCACAGCCAGGCTGCACTCAGATGTTCTGAGCATCCAGGTGCCAACTGTGAGGGTGGCCCTCGCACCCAGGATCCTCGTCCTTTCCTTGGATTCTTTAACTAGAGTGGGGCTTTGAGAAGAGTTCAGTCCTCATGGAACTTCTCTTCCATTTTTACCAATCTTCTCCCTTTTCAAAAGCACAGTTGTGTTTGCCCAGTTTGTCAGGGTCAGGTTCCCTGCACACAAGCCACTCAGACACCTCCCTGTGTCCCCAGCTGTCCCAAACAAGGACACAAGGTGCCGTATGGGACCTGAAATGCAGACCCTGGGGAGGTCCAATCACCAGCCTGACGCCCCACTGACGTGAGCCCACCCTGGCCTTCTTGGAGGAAGAGCTGACCCTTGAATGGCTTCCCCTGGAGGCCGTGGTGGCCGGGCCTGCCTGCCCCCTGGTGGTAGCCAGAGGTGAGACGGTCCACTAGGAGGGTCCTGAGCTGTGTGTCCAGCATGGTTCAGCTGAAAGCCCGGCCAGCAGTGATGTCCTCACTGTGTCAGGGGACATGCAGAGCGAGGTGGGAACATGGAAACGGCTCAGGGGCCACAGAGTCAGTGAGGTTCGAAGCACCAGCACAGACACCTGCACACCCATCCAGGCCACGCCTGGGGTGATGGTCAGGAGGAGGAGGAGGGGCTTCCTGAGGGGAGATATGAAGCAGCAGGAGGAAGAGGGGGCTCCTGGAAGGGTGATGAATTGGGGGGGTTCCAAGAGTGTGCAGGCTGAAGTCACCTTACACTCTGGATGGGACCCGATTCTTGTCCAGGCATCTGGTCACCATCAGTCACCTGCGTGGAGCTGAGGATCCTGATGTGACCATGACCAAGGGGCTGGACATGTGCCTGTGTCTGTGGACACCTCACATACATGCATGTGCATGTGTACGTGCGCAAACATGCGTGCATATCTGCACAGGAGGCTACCTTGCACAGGCAAGAACCCACAATCAGAGAATGGTGTGCACACATGGGTGTACATATGAGTAGCGTGTGCGTGCTTGCATGCACATACGTGTGTACTAATCTGTGCGTGGGTGTAGGGTCCATCTAGCTGGTTCTCTCACCTTCTTTCCCTATAGGAAGGATCCCTCTTGGGGCAGAACCTTGTCTTTACGAGTTACCATCCACGACCCCTGTCACCATCCATGACCCCTCACCACTCAGGACCCTGGTCACCCTCCATGATTGTATCATCATCATGACCCCGTCACCATCCATGACCTTCATCTTGGGAATCTTTAAAGTGAACAAGGATTTAAAAATACTCCCTTCCATCCTCAATTAGATTCCTATTCCATTTTAAAAAATACAATTATATTGCCCAACTAATAGCCTTTCCATGTTTGTTTATCTTATTTTTTATCATGATTTGAGCAAAAGTTTGGGTTTTTTAAATTGAAATTTTAATGAAAGTTTATAGAGACTTTGGATATCCATTAATTCATTGTTGCACATGTTCCTACCTGCCCATTCCTCCCTCCAGTTGGTTTTTCTCTTTGAAAAGTAAAAACCAAACTTTCATTGTTATACAATCCTCCTCCCAGTCCACTCCACCATGCAGCTCTCATTCTGGCCTCTTGTCGTGAAAATAATTCCTAATCATATATTCCTTTCAAACAACTCTCTCCTTCATCTGTTTCAATGCAGTTACATTATTTATCCCCTTTTAGACTCTGCAAAACCCCTATGTCAGTCCTGCTTTACAACAGTGGCACTATGCAGTATTTGTCCCTTTGTGACTGAGATATTTCATTCAGCATCATGTCCTCTAGAGTCACTCATTTTGTATAATATTTCATGAATTCCTTGTTTTTCAACACAGCATAGTATTCCATTGTGTGAATACGCCACAGCTTCTCTCTCCATTCATTTGTTGATGGGCACTTGGGTTGTTTCCAACTCCTTGCTATTGTGAACAGAACCACAATAAACATGGGTGTGCATATATCTGCTTGGGTGGCAGTTACAGTCTCTTTGGGGTATATTCCCAGCAGTGGAATTGCTGGGTCAAATGGTATCTCTATTTGCAACTTTTTGCGCACCATACACCTTCCATAGTGGTTGCACCATTTTACACTCCCACCAACAGTGAATAAGGGTTCCAGTTTCTCTACAACTTCGGCAGCATTTGTTGCTTGCTGATCTGTTAAATTTTGCCATTCTTACTGGGGTGAGATGATATCTCATAGTTGTTTTGATTTGCATCTCTCTTAGAGCTAGGAATTTTGAACATTTCATCATGTGCTTGTTTGCCATCTGAATGTCTTCTTTGGTGAAGTTGAGCAAGTTCACAAAGCAAATTAATTCTTAACCATTCGTAAATATTTTGTTCAACAAGAATTTCAAAACTCACTATGTGACCACATTTTCTGTGATTCTCCTTTCCCTTCATGTCAGCTCTTCTCTGCATCTTCCCTTTCTTTGGTGACTTTGTGCTTATTGGATATGGTCGTTCCCTTCAGCCATCAGGGTAGGTGCTTACTTTCCTTGCCTGCCTGCCTGCCTGCCTTCCATGAGGTTTTTATGCTTGGGTTAGTCTTTTGTTAAATAATTTCTACATTTTAAAAGGACAGTTTACATATAGTTACAAGTAACTGTGAAATAGTTAATAGATGACTGATAAAAACAGCTTTGAAAAGGTTTTAAATGCTATTTCAGGAAAGATACACTTTCCTTCGTGGTAAACAGCTTAAGGTACAATTTAATATGACTGAGAAAACCAGCTTCAGATCCTTTTCCAGTTCATAAGCGTGATGATTGGGTGTTCATGCTTCTGTTGACATGTGCTGCCCGCCTTGTTACAATATGGGCACACTACCTGTCTGAACTGAAAACCACACACACACACACACACACACACACACAAAACCAACAGTTTCAAAGAGATAAATGTTAATCTAGGAATGACGCATTTCCCCTACTAGCAAATAGGCAGTTTAAAGTACTTCACATGAATAAAGAAAGGAAGAAAAAGAATTCTAAGGCAAAGTAACTAGTTTTGCAGGCTAGAGAAAATTGATTTCATTTTTATAACTATACTAATGATATGTTTGGATAATTCTGAATTTATTAATACCATCTCATCATTTCCCCCCTCTTCTTAAATCAGTCTTGTATCTATCTATAAGACAAACATTCTGGGTTGATTCTTGGGGAGTAGGGCTTCTTCTGAAAGCGATTGTCTCATTTTTAGTTATTTATTCCCTTTAGGAATAGGGGTGCAGACTCTCTGGCTACTTTTTGCTGAACAGGGGCATTGAGATGAAGGGGAGCCCACCTGAACACTTCATTGGTGGTCTTGAGTTTCGTGAGAAGCTGCACGCATTCTTGTTCAGTTACAAGACATTTTCATGATGTTTTCTGCCCTCTGGATTGCACAGTGTTTGCGTGGGTGAATCTAGTGAGTGTGGCTGGCTAAACTTTGAGGCTTCAGCCATCTTTGATGCTTTAGCTGGTGGTCATATTTTTCTTTTGTCTTTGGAACAGGGCTCAGGGTTCAAGTCCTGGAACAAGACTTAGTGTACAGGTTACCTATAGGAAAAGGAGCCAACCAGGTGAATCTGAATGTTCCTTCATGGTCGCCAAAATGTTACTGAAAGCAAGGGGCTCTTTCCGCAGTCATTTGCCAATAAGACAAATGGACTGCAGTGTCCAAAGCAATTTATTTCAGATCTGGGAAAGCAGATTCTTTTTAAGAACTGCTTCTGTAATATGTGTTTTTAATCTGCTTATTATTTTACTCCTCTCTCTTCCCATTCTTGGTCACCACTCAAGAATTTTTCTAGCTTTGTGTAAATCGTTAGCTTTTTATAACAGTGATGTTATACAGTATTTGTCCTTTTGTGACTGATTTCTTTCACTTGGCACAATATCTTTTAGGTGCATCATGCTATTTAGTGTTCCTCAAATTCTTCATTGTTGTTAATGTTTCCTAGGGCTTCACAGTGTGCATGAGCCCTGGTTGCTTTATGTTTTTGTCTGCTTGTGGGGACGTGGGCTGTTTCCATCTCTTCACGGTTGTAAATGATGCTGCATTTAATAGTTCTTGTTGCAGCTCTGATTTCTTTGGGATGTATACCTAGGAGGAGGGTTGCCAGAGAGCTCTGGTGGCTCAGTGGTAAGGAGCTGCCAATCCAAAGGCATGCGGTGTCAACCCATCAGCTGCTCTGCAGAAGGATGGACAATTTCCTTCCAGGCAATTTACAATCTCTGAAAATGGGCCGTTCCAACCTGAAAGAACACAACAACAGTAGGACTGCTGGTCAAGTGTTTCTAGTACCCACTTTCCAAGACGACCAGGCTGCTGTGCGTGGGAGTGGCCCCTGTTGACACTCCCGCCCATGGTGTGAGTCTCACCCCTCCACACCACCACCAGCACAGCTGTTTGCTGTGTTGCTGAACTTTGCTATTGTTTCTAGGGTGAAAGTCCACAGTCCTTTCTTAGTACGTGACCTTGTTCTAATTTTCTTAGGCCTCAGTAGGGACTTGCTTTTGCACAGCTGCTGGTCAGTTCTGGAGCAGCCCCTGGCCTTGCTCTGACTGATGAGTCTGGACCGCTCCTTCTCCTCCCACAGATGGCGCCAATTTTTCCTGTGTATTCCATCTGCTGAGGTTTACTTAGGTTGCTGAAAGGTCTGTATTTATTTCAAGGCTGTTTTATGAAACAGAGAGAGCCAGGCAGTGGGGAAGGGTCTTGTTAGGACCCTCAGCTGGTGGGAAGACCTGAGGAACCTGGATGTGGCCTGGGATGGAGTGCCCTCTGCCCACTGCTAGGAAACTGGCTGTCCTCTGTTTGCAGATGGTCAGCTTTCTCACTGCCTATTCAGGTGGTGCATCCCTGATGGCTGACCAGGGAGGGGACAGCAGGGCTCCGGGTGCAGGGCGTGTGGCTGGGGGCTCCTCCTAGTGGTCTAAAAGGCTGAAACTTTTCTTCTGGAAAGGAGGGATGGAGGGAGGCATAAGAGCAGTGCACAGACACACAAGTGTGCACACATAATAGGTAACACACTGTTCACACAACACACACTCACCCAAGTGCTCACAGAGGGACACACACACTCTCACACTTGGGACCCAGCCCTCTCCTCAGCTCACAGGAAGTTGATTCATTGCCCCTTCCCTGGCGTTATGGCTCAGGAAAGCCGGTTTGTCCCTAAGGACAGTCCCAGGACATGGGAGCAGGAACTGGGGACCGTCTCCTGCAGGTGTGTGAGGGACACTCTGAGGGCTTAGGGCGCAGGGGTTGGCAGGTGTCCTGGGTAGGGAATTCAGAGGCTAGTGAAGCTAGCACCCCTGGACTCTGCACATCTGTGAGACACATGTGGGAAGGGCTCCTCCAACTGGGGTCACAGTGGCCCCAGCCCCCTCATACCTGCCTCTGGGCCTTGTGCAGTGCCAGTACCAGATGATGCATCCCAGGAGGATGACGACAGCGAGCAGGAACAAGGCAGTGGGGCCACTGACCACGGACTTGGACTGCGGCAGTGACTCCAGTGAGGAGTCCAGGGCTGAAGGAGATGGTGAACAAAGTGAGGAGCTGACCCCATCCACCCGCCAGAGGTGGGGAGACCCTGACCACAGGGTGACAGAGGCTCCACCATCTGGGAATGCTGAGGGGAGGTCTTCACTGTCACCCTGGGGTTTGGACCAGAAGCAGGTGATGGGGAATCACTGGAGGAACCATGGGGAGAGGCCATGGAGGGGTCTCCCAGGATAGCCCTGTCCCCTGCACGTGTGGCCCCAAATGACCTCATTTGTCCAAGGAGAGTGTGGGCAATAGCACAGGAAGGGGATTCTTATGAGGTGATGGTCAGGAGGAGGAGGAGGGGGCTCGTGGGGAGGTAATGTTCAGGAGGAGGGAGTTTTAGGGAGGATGGTCAGGAGGTGGAGGAGGGGGTCCTGGGGGGATGGTTGGAGGAGGAGGTGGGGGGTCCTGGGGGGATAGTCAGGGGGGCATCTGGGAGGATGATGGTCAGGAGGAGGTGGAGGGCGTTCTGGGAGGGATGGTCTGGGTTCTATCCTGGGCAGATGTGAGATTGCACAGTGGGAGGTTTGGGGGGGGGGGATACAGGAGTTCTGGGGCTTCTCTGTGAATGGAATAAGCAGAGGTAAGGATGGGAGAGAATGGAATGGGTAGAGGAGGTGAGCACTGGCCACTGGTCCTGGGGTCTCTTAGGGGTTTGTGTAGCTGAGGGGTGGACTCACCCAGGATATGATGGGAATTGTAGGAGTGGTTGTAGGTTGGGGTGGAGTAGGGGAGGAATGTGGGGAGCAGTGGAGGGCATGGGGAAGAATGGGGACAATGGGCACAGCAAGGGGAGAAGTGTGTGGAAGGTTCTAGGCTGGAGAGGGTGGGGCTGGAGAGGCAGTTATGCCTGGTTTGTAGGAAGGGTCAGGCTGAAAGCGACGGGGCGTGCCTCCAGGTGGACGGTGTCACAGCTGCCAGGTGGAGGCTGGACTAGGCACCTGGAGTGTCCTCTACGGGCCCCTCGGAGCCACATTCAGCAGGTGTGGATGTTGAGAGGACAGGGAGGATTGAGGTTTGGGGAGGTTGAAGGGCCACCATGGTTTCGGGTAAAACAGACCCATGTCTGGGTGAGCTGTAGATTTGGAGTGGAGTGGGCTGTGGCTCTTAGCT
>NW_006399798.1:685244-686688 GCF_000299155.1 Elephantulus edwardii | reverse complement strand
GCCTCCACACTGAGAATCTGCTGGCAGTTGTCCTGGCTGCTGCACTGGGAGACATTCACGTGGGTGAAGCTGTTGGCAATGATGCAGGTGAGCACCGCTCGCTCGCCCTGTGACACCGACACCACTCCGTCGGTGCAGGTGGGGTCGTCCCAGGCTGTGGAGGGGACAGGTCACACCCATAGGCCTTGCCGGGTCCCAGGACACTTCACTGTCCATAATTTCCCAGCTTGTAGAGAAGCCAAAGGTCATCCTGGTCTTTGCTCAGAAGTCTCGGGTTGTCAGGGCATAGAGACAAACTGGCGAGGAGGGACCTCCTGGCACCAGACCTCCACGGCCTCTGGGAAGTAGCCCCGTTCACATGCTGTGGTCTGGCCTCCCTCCTTCCCTCTCTACCCTCAACTTTACATCCCAGCCCATCAGAGGACCTAAAGGGACTTCCACCTGGGGCTGCTGAGGGTTAGAGAGGGGTTGCTCCTACAGAGGGACTCCCAGTGTCAAGCTTCAGCAAAGTTTGTCCCCCTGAAGCCAGGAGAGGGTAGGACAGGAGGAGGACTCTTCCATGGGGTCTGTGAGGAAGGAGAGGGTGGTGGAGGAGTGTGAGCAGGGGTGGGGGCAGGGGACCGTAAGAGTAATGGAGAGTTGAGAAGAGTCGGGGAGTGGGGGGTGATAAGGAGGGGGTAGCAGTTGGGGTGGGGGTCTAGTTGTGCACGAGGTCATAGGGCAGTGGTGGGGAGTGGGGGGACGGAGAGGAAGTAGCAGATGGCATGGTGGGGCAGGGCTGTTTCAGGACAGAGGCCTGGAGTGGGTGGTGTAGCGGTGATGGGCTCGGGAACACGGTGCTAGGACAGGGTGATTCTGCTTGGGGTGTAGGTTCTACTGAGACCAGCGAAACCCCATGGAGGCCATATCGGTCAGATGACAGTGTCCACACTGCAGGAAGGGGGGGCAGCAGGACTGGAGGCACAGGGGACTCTTCTGGAGGCTGCTCTGTGCACTGACTTCACCAAGAGGCGAGCCTGGGAAGCAAGCATCAGCAGCGGCTGTGGGTAGCTGAGGAGGATGAAGGTCTGGGGGAGCTGTGACAAGCTCCATGATTTGAGATGAAAGGATTTTTCATGTCTTGGATGAGAAGGTTTCAGGGTGGCAGGAGAAGCGGTTTGTGGCTGTCAGTGGTGGGGACAGCTGGAGAGGATAGTGGTCTGGGGGAGCCTTGAGGCTCACTGGGGTTGGGGTGAGTAGGAGGAGGTTTGTTAGGCTGACTTCTGAGTCGGGGGAGCTGTAGGTCTCCTGGGTGACAGGAGAGGTCTGTGGCTGACAGTGGTGGGCGACAGCTGGGGAGGATTGAGGTCTGGGGAGGTTGAAGGGCCACCATGGTTTCGGGTAAAACAGACCCATGTCTGGGTGAGCTGTAGATTTGGAGTGGAGTGGGCTGTGGCTCTTAGCT
>NW_006399798.1:663862-684850 GCF_000299155.1 Elephantulus edwardii | reverse complement strand
TTCACGTGGGTGAAGCTGTTGGCAATGATGCAGGTGAGCACTGCTCGCTCGCCCTGTGACACCGACACCACTCCGTCGGTGCAGGTGGGGTCGTCCCAGGCTGTGGAGGGGCAGGTTGGGCATGAGCACGGAGTGTTCTGGAATTCCCGTCCATACAATGTTATCGCTAACTTGTTGGGATCCACGCTATCTGATACCTTTGCGTACTCGTCAGCCACACCTGCTCCCGTGGGACCATTTGCAGGGACTGGCCCTGTTGGTCCACAGGTGGCTCCCATAGGTGATGTGACTCTACCAGCAGCTCCACACGAGCCAGACGGGCAGGAGCAGCTCAGTCAGTTTTCACTTGAAAGCTATGAGTTTGAGGGGGGTTTGTGTCAACAAAACACTACTGCAGAGGGCCTGTAGGCACCAGGACTTTGGCAGCTGACGGCTGGGCCTCTCGGTGCCAGGAAGTGGCCTGTCCCCCACTGTGGTCTGGCTTCCCTCCTTCCCTTCCTGCTTCTCGACCCCACATCTCAGTTCATCACACAGCCTGAGGGGGCTTCCACCTGAGGCCTGAAAGGGTGAGGGGGCAGCTCCACAGAGGGATCCCCAGAAAAGCTTGTCTCACTGAGGAGGGCTGGAGGAGAGGGTAGATATAATGGAGTGGGTCTCCCCTGGGGTCTCCAATGCCCTGTTGGTCCCCCCAGCCCTGGGGGGCCCACAGCACATCGTGTGGACCTCAGCGGCAGGCTGCCTTGGGGGCAGGGGAACCCAGACCCAGGAGCCCAGCACTCCTGAGACCTGACCCCACCTTCTTCTCAGAGATGCTCGGCCTGTGGCAGCCCCCCACGCTGCCACCCCAGACAGTGAGAGGCGGTGGAGGACCAGGGGCACAGGTCCTGGCCCAGCGCTGCTGAGAACACAGTGTGAGAACACAGAGACCCACACAATGCCCTGTCACATCTGCTCCTGAGTCTTGTGTGGGAGAAGGCCCAGGACTGGAGCCCAGACCGCGGGGCCTGGACGGGTGTGCAGGTGTCTGCCGGTGCCCGGAACCTCGCTGGCTCTGTGACGCGTCACCTGGGCTGTGTTTCTGGGAGTCGCTCTGTGTTTCCCTAACATGGAGCCCGAGGAAAGCGGAGGAGTCTAAGGTGATGGAGAGGCGGTACCATAGCCAGCTCGTGGGCTCCTAATGAGGGCGGACCTACCTGTATTGACCTCAGAAAAGGTCCCTCCACTTCCATCAGGAAGCTGTCGTGCCCGCTGCAGGAGGCCAGCTCCAAACCCTGCAGACACATCATGAATTCAGTTAGTGCGCGCGCGGCAAACTCCACCATCCAGCACCTACTGTCTTCCATCTGGCCTCACCTCCTTCAACCCGGCCTACTTCTCCCTGCACCAGCCTGCACCTCCCTCCGCGTGAGCTCCACTTCACCTCATCTCACCTGCACTGAATCACTGAATCTCTATCTCCGTCCAGCTCCTCCCCCTGACCTCCCTGTCCCTCCCCCTGACCTCACCGGTCCTCCCCCGGCCTCATCCTGTCCCATCCCCTGACCTCACCGCCCCTCCCCTGGCCTCATCATCCCTCCTCCAACGTCCACCCATCCACCTGATCTCATCGCTCTGCACCTCCCAGAATGTTGGCTGCCCTTGGCTTTTAACCATCAGTGTGCCAGGCAGTGGCCCAAGTCCACTCTGGGGTTAACTCATGGTGTCACTGCCCCTTGCCCTGCCAACCTGACCTGGGAGGTGCTGGGAGTGAGGGGCCCTCTCCCAGTCGGTGGGCCAGGTCTCAGAACCTGTAAAAGGCTGGCAGGTGGCATCTCAGGCCCGTGGCCCCCAGTGGTCCTGAGCTACCCTAACACCCTGCTCTGGGTCAAGGCTCCCCACCCAGTCCCACGGTGCGTCACCAGGGAAATTTAAACCTGTGGATGCCTGCACCCCAAATCTTGATTGGGAAGGGCCTGGGTAACGTGAGTGACAGTCAGGATGGGACGCCGTCTAGACTGGGTTAGATCACAGGGACGCTGTTAAAGGTCAGCCCAAGGCCACCACACACACCCCCTAACAGCACAGGAACCTCTTCTAACCAAACTGGGTGTGGTCCCGGAACCCTCATAGGTCCTGGGCAGGGCGCGGTCCTGGCACCCCATAGATGCTGACCTGGGTGAGGCCAGGTGCCTGTCCATCACCTTCCTCTGCATTCATCCTGGGGCACCGGGTGAACCTTCCCCTAGGTCCGTGGCTCCAGGCATGTGGTCACTACCTGGGGGTCCCCCGCCCCCCTTGCTGCTGAGCGTGGCATCTCACCTCCACACTGCACATGCAGGAAGCTGGTCAGAAGCAGCAGGGTCCAGAGCTGGGGGTGGGGGCCATGTGCCCAGCAGGAGGCTGGCATGGCAGGTGGCAGGATGGAGGTGGTGGTCAGGAGTCCCTGGTCCTGATGAGCTGTTGTTGGGACACCCCTGGAGGAAGGAGAGTGAGACGGGTCAGAGGCCAGAGGCAGGCCAGGAGCTTGGAAGCCTGGCTTGAGCACAGAGCTTTGGGCCAGTTACACCTGGGACCCCAGGACACACCGGGAAGGACAACTGGCCCTAGAACCCTGCTCTCTCTTTCTCCGGAGCCTTACTCCCACAAATCAAACAGCAGGGGACAGAGGGGGAAACCTCCCATTAAAGCCCACAAGGGGCATTTGTAGAGACAGCCGCTGACTCAACACCAAGGTGGCTCAGAGTAAAGCCCTGGTAACTACGTCTGGAATCCCCCACTGAGACCCCCTGGCAGTTCTACTCCCACCTGCCACTCCACACACCCAGTGGTCAAACCCTGCCCCCAGTGAGAACCCCCACCCTGCACAGTTCTACTCTGACCCCACAGTGAGAACCCCCCCAGTTCTACCTCAACCACTCGTTCTACTTCAACCCCCAGTGAGAACCCCCACCCTACACAGTTCTATGCTGACTCCCCCCTGGGAACCAGCCCAGTGAGCCCCGGTCGGTTCAACAGCCTCTAATATTCCTTTAAAAGTCCCCACGCCCTGGGGACCCCAGAATGCCTATTTTTTTTATTTGAACTGTGAAGTCTTTGAGGAGTCATTTCACTGTCAACAGTCACAGTGTCCCTGTCCTGTGCCCCAGAACGGGTGTCCTTGGCCCCTACGGCCCACCGAGACCTGCGAGGACAGCTCTGCTCTGGGGCAGGGACCACTCTCACTGCCCTCCTGGGGCACTGCTCATCACATCCAACCTTCTTAGACCTTTCCTCTCCCACAGACACAGACCGTGCACAGTTGCAGCCGATTCTCTTGCTAGAACAAGGAAGTCCAGCTGCCCGTTCTGCAGGGCAGGTCCTGAGAGCTGAGGCTGGATGTGACCAAGCCACCTGCCACCGTGCCCGCCTCAGAGACACCTGCCACCTCTCCACAGGGCCACCTTTAATCCCACCACAGAGACACCTGCCATCCTGCCCCTACAGAGTCACCTGTAACCCTACCACAGAGCCACCTGAAACCACGCCCATCAAAAAGCCAGCTGTCACTCTGCCGCCCACCACAGGGCCACCTGTCATTTTGCCCTCCACAGAGACACTTGCCACCCCCACAGAGCCACCTGTCACCCCACCACAGTCACCTGCCACCCGCCCACCACAGGGCCACCTGTCACTCTGTCCACCACACACACACACACACACACACACACACACACAGAGCCACCTGCCACTGCTACTCTCAGGAGACTCCTGGCACCACAGACAAGCTTTTACATCAATCTCTGGAATATTTTCTTTTAATACCATTCTTAAATTGGGCAATTCCACCAGAACATGCAGAATGTTGCCCAGTGGTGCAAAGGTGGCCAGGGACGCTCTGCCTACCGTCCACAGGGGAACCCATAGCACCCTCTACCTCAGCAGGGTGCACCCTTTCCCTACCAGCTTCTGGGCCCTGGCTGGGGTGCGTGCTGGGTCACCTGACCAAAGGCTCAGAAGAATATTCATTTTCTTTAGGCTCACTGCTGCCCATGACCCTGGACCCCCGAGTCCACATATGGCCATGGAGCGTGGCTTGGCAGGACTGCAGCCTTTCCTGCCTCAGAGACGAGGCACCCGAGGCAGAGACACCTGGAACTTGGAGACTTGATCTCTCCCCTACAGCTTGTGTGCCTGAGAGAAATTTCCAGAAGGTGCATTCACGCTGGTGTGCATTGAGACGAGACTTCTCAGAACAGAGCCAGTGCCGAGTTGTCAGATGGTCCTGGGTCTGACAGCGCTTCTGCACTTGGGGAGCCTGCTCTACGCATGGATGAGGTGTGGTTGTGGGGGCCTTGAGGCCTCGCACCCTGAATGCTGTCTCAGAGAGGCCCTATACTGCCTCTTCTCCCTGGGCCCCTGGGTTCTGTCACTGCGCACAGAGAGGTGCGACTGTGAGGCTGACACACCGGTCCACACAGGACATGTGCACATCCATGTGACAACAGTGTAGACACACTCATGCATGAATATACACACCAACACATGAGAAGACGCACCACACACATCAACACACAGCACACACAAGTATGCCCACAGCACACACGTGCATGAGAACACATGGCACATACATGTGCGAACACTGAGACACAAAGGAACACACAAGTATGCCCACAGCACACACGTGCATGAGAACACATGGCACATACATGTGCGAACACTGAGACACAAAGGAACACACAAGTATGCCCACAGCACACACGTGCATGAGAACACATGGCACATACGTGGGTGAACATGTACCTGAGCACAGAGCACACACGTGCATGGGAACACATAACACACATGTGTGAACACAGAGACACACATCAACACAGAGAACACACAAGTATGACCACAGCACACACAATTGTGAGAACACATGATACATACATGTGTACATATGTGAACAAACACGGGTCACGTGTGTGTACACACGTGGCACACACATCTGTCCACAAGTGTGTACACAGGTGCACACACAGGTACACATACGGACACACATGCACACACGTGTGCACGCAAGGCCGTCTCTGCTCCCACAAAGGCCTCAGAGAGTCCAGAATACAGTGAGCACTCCACCAGTTGGGACCAGTTCATCTTGGGACCCACTGAGCCCAGTCTGTCTAGGGATGAATCTTTGTCCGGGGCTTCGAGGTCAGTCTCCCCAGGCCTGGCCTGGAGCCAGGCTACCAAGGTCCAGGAGGTCAGGCCAAAGTTGGGCTTCTCCTCAGCTGAGTGCAGGGGACCAGGGCGGGGCTCTTTGTCACTGACTACAGCGTAGATGTGCTTATGCAACCTGCTGACTGACCTGCCTGGACCTGGACTCTGAGTGTGTGCCAGCCCGAGAGAAAAGAGAGGGCCAGGTGTCCACCTCCCTGCACACAAGGCCATTTTGGCTGAGGCCCAGCCTGGGGCCAGTCACATGGGTTGCCCTTTGCTCTCTGGGCTTTTATCCACCTGTGAGGTGGCTCTGAGACAGGAGCTCATGACATGCCCACTCGCTGCGTGCCCTGTCCTCACGCACGTGCCAAGCAGGGCCTGCAGAGTACTCCCCTTGCAGGGCCTTTTACCTGCATTAGCCTCGTCTAAGAGCAGGATCTGAATGGCCACTCAGTTGGCCAGCGGCTTGGCCCCTGCCCAAATGCTGGTGTATCCAGAGCACCCAGCTGAGGGATGCGGGACAGAGCTGAGGGGTGGGGGACAGAGCTGAGGGGTGGGGGACAGAGCTGAGGGGTGGGGGACAGAGCTGAGGGGTGGGGGACGGAGCTGAGGGATGAGGGACAGAGCTAAGGAGTGAGGGACAGAGCTGAGGGATGGGGGACAGCACTGAGGGGAGAGGGACAGAGGTGAGGGGTGGGAGACGGAGCTGAGGGGAGAGGGAGAGAGCCGAGGGGTGGGGGACGGAGCTGAGGGACAGAGGGCAGATCCAAAGAGCTGGGGACGGGGAACCACCACATTCAGGCCAACGTGGAGACCCTGGACAAATCATAGCTTCTCTGAGACAAATACGTGACGTGAGATGCCCCACCCAGCTCAGAGAAGGCCCAGGAGCGGGACATTATCTAGAAAAACATCACACGTCACACAGAAAGTGAAAGCAGGAGTCCTCTGATACCTACCAGGCCAGCTCCTCACCCACTGGCCATCTGCTTTCATCTGTCCCTGCCGCTACTAGCACCTCTGTCCCAGTTGTCACCCCCCCAAGACTGATCCCAGGGGCTGTGGCTCCCCACCCAGGGGCGGGAGAACCGCTCTGTAGACCAGTAGCCAAGTGGGAGTAGATGGGAAGTGGAGATTGCCTGGCAGCCCATGCAGGACCAGGGATGGGAGGTGAGGGTGCGCCTGGGAATCGCCTTCCTCCTGAATGTGTGTGAGCTTGTGAGTGTCTTTGTGAATGCATTCGCAGAAACGTGGGTTCACAGGTGTGAGTGTGCAAGCTCACACAAGGCCCTGAGTGTGTGCACGTGGGGGTGAGGTGTGAGAGTCTGTGACTACAGAGTGCATGTCTGTGGGTGTGAGCACGCCCCACGGTGAGAGGGGTGCTAGAGTCGGCTGTGTAAGCCCACGTGCACACACATCAGTGGACGCAGGAGTCAGTGAGCGTGTGTGTGCATATGAAGCTGTGCGTGAGGTGTGTGCACACGAGACTGTGCACGAGGAGTGAGTCTGCACACGGGACTGTGCGTGAGGTGTGTGCGTGCAGAAGAAAGCTTGATTGTATGCAAGGCATGTGCATCCATGCCCAGGCACATGTGTGTGAGTGTGTGCACAGCAGCTGAATGCCTGTGAGCATGAGTGAGCGTGCGCACAGGTGCACGCGTGATTCCGGGTCACACACGCTGTGCCTCCCACGTGCCCTCAGAGCCAGGATCCCTGGTGGCCACATCCCTGGCCACCCTGCTTTGATGCTCTCCGAGAACAGTTTGGGGAGGGTGTCCAGTGGCCAGGCCAGGAACCCCCTTACCTCTGGCTACCATCCACCTCTGTCCTCTCATCTTCCACGGGAGACTCTCTCTCCCCCGCCTCTTCCTCCCTCTCTCTCCCCCACTCCCTCCCCCTATCTCCTTCTTTCTCCCCTTCTCTCTCTCTCTCTCTCTCACTGGCTTCAGGCACCAGCCCTCCTCCGTGCAAATGCTGCCTGGCAAAGGATCTGTTCCCTCTCACAAAACCTGATGACTCCTGAAGACCCCTGACACCTGGAGGCCCCCTGCACCATCACCTCTCCTGTGCCCAGCAGCCCCAGTCCCCAGAACACCGAGTCTCCATGCCTGGGGGTCCCCCCCTCCACTGCACCCTCTAAAGAGTGCCTTTGAACTCTGGGAACCCGGGAACTCAAGAGCAGGGAGGGGCCTCAGCCAGGACTGTCCACCTAGGTGGAAAGCCGGACACATGTGCTCCCCAGGCGTCCCCCACCCATACCTTCCACCAGCGCCCGGCCTCACATGCACCCGCAGCTCCTCACCTGCCCCTGCAGCATCACCCAAGGTGCACCAACTGACTCCTCAGTCCTTCTTTGAGAGCAACACTGGACACCAAGGACGAAACTGAAACAGAGGGAACGGGAGGAGCCTGAAGGAAGAGGAGTTAGGGGAAGCCGTGCGGTTTCAGGAACTGTCTTGGTTCACAGAAAGCTCTTAGTGGCCGTTTCTTGGGGGGATGGGGGTTTGGTCGTGCGCCAGATGCACTCGGGCGCTCTAGGAGGGAAGGCAGCCAAGGGGTGTGCTCTCAGCTGCTGGAACGGAGCGCCCTGTGCACACGCAACCACACTCACCCGTGTGGGGCACACACACACACTCACACAAGCATACACACACTGTGGGCAGCGGTCAGAACCCTAAGGGCTGAGCAGCCCCACAGGGTCCATCTCAGAAGACTGGGTCCTGTGGGCAGGAGAGCAGTGAGTAAGGCAGGGTGGGCACAGCACGTGCACACAGCCCACGGCCCCATCCTCACAGGCTCAGCTGCCCTGGAGCCCACTTTCAAGCTGCAGCTGCTCTTGGTCCTTCTCCTTGAAGGGCTTTCTGTTTCCCTCCGGCCCGTGGTCACCATGAAACAATGGGGTGAGGACAGAGGGGAGGGTGCCCAGAGATGAAGTCATGAGGCAGCGGCTGTCAGCTCAGCTCCGTGGGATCTGGTGGTTCTAGGTGGCTGGACAGGAGACCATCACAGCAGTGGGAACCAAGCAGGGTGCTGGGGATCCAGGACGAGGGGAGGAGGGTGAGCTGGGTTCTGGACGCTTCAAGTGGAGGTCAGGATGGACATGGGGAGCCTGGCAGGATGTGGACTCACTAGACGGGATCTCAGCAGGCATCCCCTAAAGTTCATGAGACGCGGGGATGCCTACACTGAGTCTGGGGAGCCCTCAAGTTAGAGGCAGGCAGAGGGGCCCAGGAGTCCTGGGGGCACTGAGATTAGGTGCTCATCTGCTAATTAAACCTCCAGCAGCTCAAATCCCACGAACACTTTCTGGACACCACTGAGGCTGTCCCTCCTGTGGAGACCACACCCTCAGGAGCCCTTCAGGGCTACTGTCCACTGTTGCTGTCAGAGGAGCCCAGCAGGAGACGGCATCAAATCCTAGCAATGGGCCTGTTCATCTGAGGTGGCCAAAGGGTTGAACCAGGAGCCTGCGGTCAGCTGCCCAGAGCTGGGGAACAGAGCAAGGTCCTTCCTTCCCGACAGGCTGGAGCAGATTTTCTCCAAGGTTGACAGCTTGGGAAGGTGTCCTCTTCATTTGGGGGCTGCTGGGGTGGGAAGTACACCCTTTTCACAGGTAGGTGTGAGGAAGGAGGGTGCCCTCCCTGCGCGGGGTGGGGGGCTGTTGAGCTTGTCGGACCCCGGGGCCCTGTGCGGAGAGGGCTTTGCATGTTGGCTCTGGGCTTCAGTCTTTCATCTGTGAAGAGGACCCGGAACAAACGTGTCTACTGTATTGGTTAAGGAACTGGTTATTCTGAAAGTCAGAGGTGCATGGTCAACCCTCTCAAAGGTCACGGAGACACAATGACTTGCGGCCTCTGTCACGCCCTTGTTTTCGTTGTACTTTCTGCAGTAACAGTCAGAGGTATGATTTTCCAGAAATCAGCTGTGTGGGCGCGTCAAGCGGGTGCTCACTCCCCTTCCAGCTCAGGGCGAGCTCTGCTAGTCCCTGCACCACTAGGCACGAAGGCTGTCCCCTCCTGCCAGCGGTCAGTGGAACTGCAGCCTCTGCCCGCCTGCTCCTTGCCGTCCCAGGAAGGCTGACCTTCTTATCGGTCTTTGTACTATTTCTAAAATAAAAAGAAAGAAATTATTCTTATTTGGCTTGTCTCTTTGCAATTATGTCCGGAGTCCCTTCTCACCTTCACTCTCCAGGGTCCCTTCGGAACCTCCTGATTTTGTCCTGTCTCCACGTACCATCCGTGTAAACTCCCATGTCCTTGAGAGCCAGGAGGCCCCTCCACAGGCAGCTCTCGGTTTGAGGAGGCTCTTGGGGACAGAGCTTCTCAGTACTTGTTGATTATTATCAACTGGGCTCCCAATGATGGAGAAGGGGGGCTGGAGTCTCCCACTCTGTTCTTCTAGTTTGCAGCTTTTGTTGTTGTGGAAATTTCAGGTGTGTGTAAGCACATGCATGTGCACTGAGTGCACTGGGGAGGGGTCCTTGTCTGTGTGTGTGTGTGTGTGAATGAGCACTCTCCTCATGAGTGTTGGGGAGGGGTCCTTGTCAGTGTGTGTCTGTGTGTGTCTGTGTATCTGTCTATCTGTGTCTGTGTGCCTGTGTATCTGTCTGTCTGTGTCTGTGTGTGTATCTCTGTGTGTGTCTGTGTATCTATCTGTGTCTGTGTGTCTGTGTATCTGTCTGTGTCTCTGTGTGTGTATCTGTGTGTGTCTGTGTGTCTGCGTATCTGTCTGTCTGTGTCTGTATCTCTGTGTGTGTCTGTATATCTGTCTATCTGTGTCTGTGTATCTGTCTGTCTCTGTGTGTATATCTCTGTGTGTGTCTGTGTGTCTGTGTATCTGTCTGTCTGTGTCTGTGTGTGTATCTGTCTGTGTGCGTGCACCCACATGGTCCTTGTCTTATGTTTAGTCCGTTGCACCCTGGGTCCTTTCAGGCTGAGTTGTTGTGGTGTTTTGTGTTTTTTTTTAATTCCAGGAATTGTTTTTATTTTCACAAATTTTTAATCTTCATTTTCATTTTTTCTCTCTCTGGGGTACACGCAGTCCAGATGTTAACACATCTGTTCTGTCTTAGACTCAGATCTGGTGCTGGGCCCTGAGCTGGCTGTGGGTGGACTGGCCCCTGTTCCCTGAGGGAGGGTGCCCTGAAGGAGGGGCTCTGCCCAAGGTGAGAGGTGGGCACAGGTACAGGGGTCCTGGAGGAGCTCTTGCTCATGGGGCTGGGAGGGTAGAGGAACTGCCCTGGGGCCATGGGTGACATTAACAAGGAGGCCCTGGGTCAGCTTTTTCTGTTTCCCCTATGGGGAGGGGAGAGAAACATACAGACAGAGAAAAGTGAAGAAACTTCTGGGGCCTGAGCCTGTGCAGACAGAAGGGAGGACAGGTTAGCAGGCAGACAGACAGCACCCAAGTGAGCAGGGTCAAGGTGTCAGTCTAGCCTGGGAGCTTGGCTTGGACCCTACCCAGCTGTCCTCTGCTAGGCCTTCTCAGAGGTTAGTGGCCTTGGCCCTCTACCCCACCTTGTGCCCCAGACCCTTGTCTGTAACATTGAAGGATTTCTGCCCTGAGAGGGGCTGACATCTTCAGAGGCTCACAGGTGCCTGCCCCAGGCCACTCGGTCCTTGGGACCACCTCGGTCCTCGGGCCACCTTGGTCCTTGGGGCCACCTTAGTCCACAGGCCTGAGAGCTGGTCTCCCATGGGTGCTGGCCCAGGGCAGGCTACCTGAGCTCCTGGGGTGGTGTCTGGGCTTTCCCAGGGTGTGCCCTCTGCACCCTCACACAGTTTTAATGGCCCCTGAATGGCCCCTGGCTGCGTTCCCAGAGAGTCACTGTTTACTTGATGACACTGACTGAACGTGACCTGAGTTGCTGTGGCTCAGGTCGGAGTAAGAGGGAAGCCAGGTCTTCGTCCTGATACGAGAGTGTCACTCTGGTCATGAGAAACGTGTCCCAGGCCTAACCCCTCAAGGACACCACTCGTCTTCAGAGTCCCACTTGGAGGCCTACATGGACACTTCCAGAGGAGGGCAGTGGGGCCTCTCCAGAGGAGGTGGTGGGCAAGGGGGCGGGTGGGCGGAGCATCCGGGTGGTGGTGGGCAGGTAGTGGTCAGTGGAGTGTCTGGGTGGTGGTGGGTGAAAACGTCCGGTGGTGGTGGGCAGAGCGTCTGGGTATTAGAGCTAGTGGTCAATGGAGTGTCCGGGTGGTGGTGGGCGGATAGTGGTCGGTGGAGTGTCTGGGTGGTGGTGGCAGGGACAGCTGTGCCCCCACAGCCGCCCTGCCTTGCCCAAACTGCTGTTTCCCAGTATTTCCCGTGACTCCAAGATTCCTGGGAAGAACGTACCCTCTCCACCTTGTCTGGCCACTGAGCCCTCAGGCTGGGATGAGGGACAAAGCCTCCGAACAGAAGGTCTTTTCAAGGACCAAGAAGGCAGGGCTGGGAGGATGAGAAAGTTTCTAAGGGTGAGAGGTTGGGAACCTCAGGTGAAATGGGGGGACCTCAGGTGAGATGAGGGACCTCAGGTGAGGTGAAGGGACCTGAGATGAGGTGAGGGGATCTCAGGTGAGATAAGAGGACTTCACCAATAAGAGGAAAGAAGGGACACGGGGGCCGTGTTGAGACAGGTACTGGGCACTTGTCCAGAGATAAGGGTGTCTGGGCACTAAGCAGCCCTGAGGTAAAGAGGAGGCACCTCCTAGTGGCCTGGCCCTTCACTGTCTGCCTGCGGGGAGACAGCTAGGTGATGGTCAAGGCTGGAATGGTGATGGCTAGTTCTGGAGGGATGGTGGACAATCTGGGGGTGGGTGAAGCTTGGGTCTGGAGTAAAGCTTGGGTCTGGGGTAAAGCTTGGGTCTGGGGGTGAAGCTTGGGTCTGGGATGAAGCTTGGGTCTGGGGTGAAGCTTGGGTCTGGGATGAAGCTTGGGGTCTGGGGGTGAAGCTTGGGGTCTGGGATAAAGCTTGGGTCTGGGGTGAAGCTTGGGTCTGGGGGTGAAGCTTGGGTCTGGGGGTGAAGCTTGGGGTCTGGGGTAAAGCTTGGGGCCTGGGGTAAAGCTTGGGTCCGGGGTGACTGGGAGGGAAACGGTGAGTCACGGTTGGATCTAGTCCACTTCTGTTCCGTTTTCCTGGCCTCAGTCTTTGGCGTTTCCTGTTTGGATTCACATGAACAGTATTGTCCTCCTATTGTTCAGCCTGAACCACTGGCCCCTGTGTCTGCCTCTGTCCTGCTGACCAGAGAGTGTTCAGCCTCCAGAAGCTTCCCTGCCTTGGTGAGTTGTCAAGCCCACACCCTCATCAGGACGGGCTGGCTCTGCCTGGGACTCACAGGTAGACACGTGGAGAGGATCCAACCTGAGACACTGCAGACTGCCCTCAGCAGAAGTCAGACCCCTGCTGCTGGGTGCAGGGTGCATCAGCCAGGATCAGGCTGTGGGTCCTGGCCTGTGTCTCCTGCAGGCAGCCTGGTCCCTTCTGTAGACACTGGTCACCTGTGCCAGCATTGTGGCCTTGAGCATCTGTTGAAATTACTAGAGCCTTTTAGAGTTTCAAATAAATGAGCTAATTGATAAGTAGGAATGTTTAACAAAGAATGAATTCAATTTACATCACCCAACAATTTTTTTAAATCACTGATGACTTTTAAGGAAATTTTTTTTTCAATCTTCACTTTTTACAGGACTGTAGTTTGACATGTCATTTCAATAATTCCCTGGTGCTGGAGCTGGGCTGCATCCAGGCCACGGACCCCACCAGTGCCTGCAGATCATTGCCATGGTACACAGCACAGATGCTGTCTACTTCCAGAGCATGCATCCCTACCAGGCCCTTCGGACCTCAGGCCAGTGCTGGAAACTGAGGCTTGACGCCAATGTGGTGTCGGGGGTGATGAGCCCGCAGGATCCTACCCAGCATGCCCTGCACAGTGGGAGCTGAGCATCCTGGACACCCCCTCTCCAGGGGCAGCGTGAAGAGCTGGTGCCCACAGACATAGACCTCAGAGGCAAGGCTTCACCATCCTCTCCTGTTCACCCTTGGTCTCCAGGGACTCTGAGTAGGAGGACCCAGTGCGTAGGTTGCTCTTGTCTGTGCGAGGCCAGGAGTCAGCATCATTGAGACTGGGGCTGGGAGCCAAGAGAATGCCCGAGAGACTTGGCTCCAGAGGAGGGGTCCCATGGCCAGCTCTTCAACCAGGACCCCAGAGTTGAGGGACAGGGAGTTACGAAGCCTGGCTGCCACAGGACAGAAGCTGGGGAGGACAGAGGCCACTACCCCTTCTCCAGGAGAGCCACTGCCAAGGCTGGGGACCTGTGATGCCCAGAGGAAGAACGGGGCCACTCTGGGACTGGGAGAAGGCCCCTCTGGTGCTGGCAGAAGCGACCCAGAGAGGTCTAGTTTTCAGAGTTAGAGACGTGACCAGGGACAATTGCCAAGCTGGTGTGTTAGGTGGCAGGCGGGCTGTGGGACTGGCTAGCCTTGCCCTGCTGTGTGGCGGATGACCTTGTGCAGCACAAACACTGAGGGCTCTGGGTCCACAGAGGAAGGACACTGGGTTCTGTGGTGACTGTGTTGTGCAACTTGACTGTTTCCTTCTTGTTGACTTGTATTTCATTTTGGTTTTGGGTTTTTTTTGGTTTTGCTATTGTTGTTGTTGTGTACCATCAAATCAGATCCGACCGGCACAGGAGATTGCCCCTCCTTCTTCAGTGGAGCTTCTGGTGGATTTGAACCGTGTGCCTTCAGGATTGCAGCGCAGCTTCTTGCCCCTAGGACACCAGTGACAATCAACCCTCAGGAAGCCGTGGGGGTTGGCTGGGTCTCTCCCCCGGGACTAGGCCACCGAGGCCACGCCATCTTTGCCTGTCGTGGGCAGTCTTGTACTCACTTGCTGACCAGTAGTGGATGGTGCACCGGATCCCCCCAGGTCTAAGTCAGCCCGTGTGTACCTTGAGGCTGGGCACTCCACTCCTGCAGTGACATCCTCATCTTCCCGTGTCCATCACAAAACAGACAAGTGGGGGCACCTTGAGGGTGTGTGGTCTCCATCCTTCTGCCTTTGAGAAAAATTGGGGCCCCTCCCTCCAGCATGAACTTTGCCTTCCAAGCCTCTCTCTCAGAATGTGGGATTCGTGAACCTGAACTCGGCCACAGGAGTGCCTGGCTGTACTCTGCTCCAACCTGAGCCCCTCTCAGAGGCTCCCAGGGGGGGCTGCAGGAGGCGGTGATGCACGCACCTGATACTTCAGTTCCTCACAGAGAAGCCAAGGATGTCATGCCAGCCACTCTCTGGGCTGAGGCTGTAGCGTCTCGGCTGTGCAGGGCTTAGTGGGCTCCATCGGTCTGCTGCTCTCTCGTGCTGGGTCCCCACTGTGACTTGGAATCAAGTGTCTCCATTGAAAGCTGGGAACATCCACGACAACCCACAAGGACGGATTCCTACGAAAGCAAGGTCACTGTGTGCACAGGTGGCCAAGTGGGAATGTTCAGACCTCCCAGAATGTCTGTCCAAGTCCAGAAGAGGGGAGCCCTGGGTACCCTGGGCAGCAGGGAAGGCTGAGAGCTGGCCCAGGTTCCCTGTGGCCAGTGACCTGAGCCGGGCAGGTCCTGCTCCAGCCACGTGCCCCAGCCTGTGTTCACTTACCAGGCTGCCCACTCGCCAGCATCCCCTCCTGCCGCTGAGCACCAGGCTCCCAGCGTGACACTGGCTTCTCGAGGCTCAGGACACTCAGGACACCGGCCAGACTGGAAGACCCTGAGCCACTTAGAAGGCAGGGCCTGCTCCCGACTCCTCCCAGCTCCCAGGAGTCAGCCAGCAGCCTGCCCTCATCACGTCCACCTCCTCTGGCTCTTGTGGCCCCGTACCAGTGGCCCTGCCTGATACTCCCGCTTGGCCACCGATCTGGCCCGTAGGAAGGACAAGGTGCCTGGGGCTCAGGAGATGAGGAAGCCACAGGAGGCTGCCGTGGGATTGTTCCACACACTTGCTGGGCTGCAGGCCACGGTCTCTCCACACCCCGCAGACCTGGCAGGGGGACTTCAGTGGCAGACGGTGATAGGCACAAGGGGAGGGCCAGGGCCACCTCACGGCTCAGCTGCAGGCCTGCCCCCTTCTGCCTTTGGGGTGCTGCAGCCCTTCCCCCCACCCCGCCCGCACCACCTCCACAGACTGCTGTCTTAAGAGGCATGGAGAGGCCAGCATTAAGGACCCTGAGCACGCTGGCCAGTAGTAGCAAGTGACCCCTCCTCCGGCACCCCAGACCTGGAAGAGAGGGGGGACCTGTGACTCGTTCGTGTCAAGTGCCCTCAAGTTGAAGCCGATTAGGGTGATCCCACAGACAACGGACGGAAGCTTCTAAGAACAGGTGTTGACAGCGGCTTCTCCTCACTGTGAGTGCTGCCACAGCAGCCCCACCTCAAGGACAGTGCTTCTCCAGAGGATCGAAGGCCTCTGGCCACAGGCTTTTCAAGGGGCCTTTACTGCCTAAGTCCTGCTTCTCACTGAGTCTTAGAAGCTCTGCTTGCCCAAGGGTGACCCGCTGGCATTTGAAACACCGGTGTCACAATTCCAGCATCACAACATACCACCACCAAGGGAAGACAGGCTGGCCAGTGAGTGGGGGTGTCCTGCAAATCCAAGCCCACCTCCCCCAAAAGGCCCCCTCGTCCTTCCCCTCTCTTCTGCCCCCAGGCTCCACTCCTCCAGGGCCATCTGCTCCCCTTCCTTCTGTGAACTCCCACCAGCCTCCTCTCCCGCAGCGGCCAGCAGGGAGGGTAGACAGTGGCGGGCAGCCTGTTGAGGGCAGGAAGCCCAGGTTCTGGAGCGGCTACTCCCAGAGGACCACCTCCAGCCCTGGATAAGGCCAACAGTGGATTAACCAGCTGAGCTCGGACTCCACTGGCCCTGAGTAATGTCCCTGGCCCCAACATTCTGGAACTTTCTCACCAATGTTGCCTCCCTCAAGCGCCCACTCACACCCCCCAACCCTGCCGCCTCTGTCACCAGTCACCCCTCCAGGACAGCACCAGCCCCGGCTTCTCCCTGCCTGCTGACCCCTGCGCAGCCTCCCCTGTGGGGTGCCGGCACGCCCCATCATTAATACCACGCTGGCAGCTGGGCGCATTCCCAACTGGCAGGTGGTGGTGGTGAAGTGAGCCAGGCGGGGCGGGCTGCTCTGATGAATGTTCCTGCGTCCCGCTCGGCACCCCAGCTGCCAGGGTCTGTGGAGTGAGCACACAGGAGGGTGGAGGTGGCCACAGGAGCACAACCCCAGGCTTGGCAGAGCTCACTGGTCAAGGTGAGTGCAGGTGGTGAGGGCCACGTGGGTGGGCATGTGGTCAGTGGGGGTGTCCTGCAGGGAAGTGGGTGTGGGGCGCACCAGGTGCCCCCAACACATTAGCCTCCCCACCAGCGTCCTCGCATGCCAGGCCAGCAGGGTGGGCGCTCAGGCTGGGACTGCAGGCCCTAGGGAGCTTGGGGAACATATGGTGGGAACGGTGTGCCCCTCACCTCAAGCTGGCCGATGGGCTGCCTGGGACCAGGAGGGGCTTCACTGTCCACCTCGCACCTCCTGCGGGTATAACTTTTCCTCTGGATGATGCCGAGCTCCGAAGGGCTCTCTTCCGACAGGGAACTGGGTCCCTGGGGGAGGGCAGCGGCCAGAAAAAGGGGCCTCCAGATCCCCGGGCAGACCAGACCTGAGCGGGGCATAATGTGGACTGAAGAAGGTGGTGCTGGGCAGTGCCCTGTCCCTCCAGGGCCTGCCTGGGCCTCCTTGTGCCCAGTGCCCACCGCCAGTGGGATGTTACCCCAATATTCTTACCCTTCCCAAAAAATGAGACTTACTACAAGTTGGCAGACTTGGCGGTGGGCAGCCTAGACCCTCCGCAAGACCCCACCCTGTCTCCTCCGTACACTGCTCTCCATTGGCATTCTCATCTGTGCCCACTCTCCCCTGCGTGCCCCAGCTGACCCTGCCCCACTACCATGAGCCACCTTCAGGGCTCCTCACTCCCAGAGGTCCCCTTGGTTCCACGTGTGGTGGGGGTTGGGGCCATCCTGCCCAGTGCCACAGGCACTGCCTGCCACGCTCGAGCCCACTGTCCTGGCCACTGTACCAGCGGTCATGTTGAATCAGGACAGGCCGTAAAAGGGCATCATGCGGTCTGAGTTAAGCCGAACCACAGTTGTAAGACTTTGGGGAGTTTACAGATGCTCCCTGGGGAGTATTTTGGGGTTCATCAGACTTCTCCAGTCCTCTGTCTTGTCTCCCCACCCATCACACGGAACCTGAAGGTAAAAGCTTGCCAGGGGCCATCAGCTCGGGTCACCGGGAGCCACTGGAGTAACGGGAGTCCGCGTGGCCTGTGGCCTCCAAGGACAGCAGCCTCCTTTGCCTAGAGCAGGATGGATGGCTAGCTGCCATGTCTGCCTCCTGTAGTCAAGGATGGGGTACAATGGGAGATGGGGCTCCCTCCCCACATGCACAGGACAGGGAAGTCTGTGGGTGCAGCACTCCTGAACCCCCCACATGGGCCCAAGACAGAGAGGCTATGAAGGGACAACCCTGCCATCCAGCCAACCTTGGAGACCCAGGTGGGTGGGGTGAGGTGGGCCTGCTGGGCGTCCACTGAGGGACAGCCAGTCCTGGTGGCCTCCTGTCCCCTGGGATAGTTGGAGAAAACAAAGGAAGGAGAGTGTGTCCCCTGAATCCTTATGTGGAGGAGAGAGTCGAAGACCCCCCACCCTCCATGGGCTCACCCCAGGCTTGGCTCATGTGACGCAAGGCGACCATGGCATGCAGTGGTGTGGGTGTGGGAGGCGGGGGCCTGACCCACACCCACAATGGCCATGTCACCCATCCACGGCCCCTCCCATTGCAGGGCCCCAATCTGGAGCTGAGCGTGAGGTGGGGAAGATGGCACAGAGCTCGGAAGGAGCTCCGATGGGCAGTATGGCCCTCGAGCTGGCCACTGGCCCCAACATGTCCTTTAACGGCTCGTGGACAAGCCCAACGGAACCCAGCTTCCTGGAGGACCTGGCAGCCACTGGCACCCTGGGCGCGGTGCTGTCGGCCATGGGCGTGGTGGGTGTGGTGGGCAACGTGTACACCCTGGTGGTCATGTGCCGCTGCCCACGTCCCTTGGCCCCGCTGCACGCCTACGTGGTCAGCCTGGCACTGGCTGACCTGCTGTACCTGCTTGGCATCCCCTTCATCGTGGGCACCTACGGCGCCCAGGACTGGCACTTCGGCGACGTGGGCTGCCGCGTCCTCTTCAGCCTGGACTTCCTGACCATGCACGCGAGCATCTTCACGCTGACCGCCATGAGCAGTGAGCGCTACGTAGCAGTGCTGCGGCCACTGGACTCCGTGCAGCGCTCCGGGGGCTACCGCAAGGCACTGGTGCTGGGCACCTGGCTGCTGGCACTGCTGCTGACGCTGCCCATGATGCTGGTCATCCGGCTGGTGTCCCGCGGCCCCAAGAGCCTCTGCCTGCCCAGCTGGAGCCCCGGCGCCCACCGCGCCTACCTGACACTGCTCTTTGTCACCAGCATCGCGGGCCCGGGCGTGGTCATCGGGCTGCTCTACGGCCGCCTGGCCCGTGCCTACTGGGGCCTGCAGCGGGCCTCCCTGGGGCAGGTGCGGCGGCTGCCCAGTCCGCGGGGGCTCTACCTGATCCTTACCATCGTCCTGCTTTTCTGGGCCTGTTTCCTGCCCTTCTGGCTGTGGCAGCTGCTTGGCCAGTACTGCCCAGCGCTGCCGCTCGCCCCGGGCACCACGCGCCTCGTCAACTACCTGACCACCTGCCTCACCTACACCAACAGCTGCCTCAACCCCTTCCTCTACACCCTGCTCACCAGGAACTACAAAGAGCACCTGCGCCCTCGCCTGCACGCGCCTCGGCCCTCCGGCCGCAGCAGGACCACACACAGCTTCCCTCAGCCACGTGGCCGCTGCCCGCCTGCCACCAGCAGCCAGCAGGCCACAGAAATCATCCTGGTCCCCCGGGCAACCCCCGGGGCGGCCTGCACCTGAGGGTCCAGCCCCTTCCATTGCCCCTCCTTCCCCATCTTCTGGAAGATGTCTGTCTTCTCTCCTTCATCTGAAGATTCCCTGCTCCCCATCACGCATTCCAGCCACATCAACAGACTTCCTTTGGCCAAAACAGCCGGCAGGTGAACTGCCCCCAGGCTGAAGGCAGACAACAGGACGGAGGGCTTTCACTCACTAGCGTCTGTCCCCAGCACCTACAGTCCCGCTGGCTTCTGTCTGGTTTCATCCCCAACACTTCCGCTGCTAGAGCTAGAAACCCACCAGTTCTGCAGGCGCAGACCCCCACACTAGCTGAGACAATGGGAGCGGGAGACAATGAATGGTGGGGTGCCCTCCGCAAGGGGCAGTGGGCCTGGCGAGGCAGATGCAGGTGGGGCCCCGGGCTGGTGGCTGTCCAGGCAGCAGAAGCCGGCCAGTCTGATCCAAGCCAGGCCATGGGCTTCAGGGACAGCCTGGCTTCAGGGAGCAGGCAGGGGCCTCACACTCAGGCCAGAGCCAGATCTTGCATCAACCTGGTTGCCAGAGCCTCCTTCCCAGGCCTGGGGTGTTTACGTGCGATCAAGGCCTGGAGGGCGTCTCAAACCTCCCCTAGACACCTTCTCAAGCTAGAGGCCCTGTTCACCCAGCAGGGAAGGTGACACTCAGGTTAATGGGACCCCCTGGAGGAACCTAGAGGGGACATGTGTGGATGCCAGCAGTAGGACCTCCCTTCAGAGACCCACCCCTGCCTCCCAGAGGGTCCAGAAGCACAATCCCAGGGTCTTGATTTCGCATCATGTCCTTCTACAGACAGGCCTCTGGAGTGTGAGCAGTCCACACCCGGGCCACCAGCCCTACCACCCCATGGCAGGTCAGGTCATGCTGGATCCTGGGGGGCCTCCACACAGAGACGCAGGCGGGATGTCTCGGCCAGGCCCTGAAAGTCAGACAGGCCAGTGGGACTCACACTCTGCGGGGTCAGTGGGTTTCTGTCACTGAACAGAGCAGTCTTCAGAGATGCGCACCACAGCCTGGGACCCCAAATGGCAGTGAGACCCCATAAAGCAGACCGGAGTATCTTAGACCAGGTTCTGTCGGAGTAAATCATACAGGAAGAGACTGCCCATCTTACACCCATAGAGCAGCTGGTGGATTTGAACTGCGTGCCTTCTCGTGAGCAGCACAGCTCGTTCACCCTAGGCTTCCAGAGCCCCTGTGTGTAGACCAATAGTTACTTCAAGGTGAAGCTCACAGGCAGAGAGGCTGGGAATCCCTGAACCCAGGGGTCAGAGATTAGGCTGCTGGCCTAGGTCCCAAGAACTGGGGGGTCAGATGGAAGGATGGAGACCACTCTGCCACAAGGTCCATGACGGAGAAAAGGCCACACCCCCAGGAAACTGACCATCAGCCTTCCTGTCAGATCACAAATGGAAGATGGGGCATCACAGAGAAGCAAGTTGTCCATGCCTGCTGACCACTGAGAACCAGCCACAACAGTGACCATAACATGAGCTGGCACGGGGACCCCGGTGAGGTGGCCCCAAACTGTGAAGTAGAGCTCATTTAAAATTCGTGCCGATTAGAAGCCCTGTGTTTGAGGATAGAGAGTCCTGCTCCACGTCCACCAATGAAGCCTTCCTCCTGTGTCCACTATCACAGACACCCTCCCACGTCCACCAACACAGACGTCCTCCCACGTCCACAACATAGATGTCCTCCCACGTCCACCAACACAGACGTCCTCCCATGTCCACAACATAGATGTCCTCCCACGTCCACCAACACAGACGTCCTCCCACGTCCACAACA
>NW_006399798.1:660476-663502 GCF_000299155.1 Elephantulus edwardii | reverse complement strand
CACAGACGTCCTCCCGCGTCCACCAACACAGACGTCCTCCCGCGTCCACCATCACAGACGTCCTCCCGCGTTCACCAACACAGACATCCTCCCGCGTCCACCAACAAAGACGTCCTCCCATGCCCACCATCAAACATCCTCCCGCATCCACCAACACAGACGTCCTCCCGCGTCCACCATCACAGACGTCCTCCCGCGTCCACCAACACAGATGTCCTCCCGCATCCACCAGAAGACGTCCTCCCATGTCCACCATCGGCCATCTTCCTGCATGCTCCATCAGACGTCCTCCCACAGAGATGCCAGCACCAAAGATGAATGAAGGCTGGTCCATGCACAGGCTGGCACGGCCAGGGAGGTTCCATTTATCCACAAGGGCCCAAGCAGGCAGAGCAGGGATACTGAGGTGTGAGCAGGTGAGAGGTCACCCATGACCACACAGCCTTGCCAGACATACCATGTGCGTGTGTGTGTGTGCGCGCGTGCGCGTGCGCATGTGTATGTGTGTGTGTGCATGCGTACGTGTGTGTGTGTGTGTGTGTATGCAGTGCATACACACACACGGTGGAGCCAGCAGGGACAAGGGTAGGCAGACGTTGAGGGCATGAGTTGCGGGTCCTGGGGTCTTAGCCTGTCGTCCGAGGGACAGCAAGGTGACCTGCTGACACAGCCCAGGAAGACAGTACTCTTCACCCTGCTTTGGCAAGCAGCTCCTGGACACTAAGAGCGGCTGGCCTCTAAGGTGCAACCCTAGGGGACAAGCCTGTGTGTCCCCCCGACCTTCCAAAGCAGAGGGGAGGGAAGAAATGCAAAGGTGTGCTGGGGTGGTTAGTCCAAGGGACAAAAGGACCTGACTAGTTTCAACTTCATGACCCTAAACTTGGAACTAGCAGGTGCCTGTCCGCCACTGACTGCCCCAGAAGGGACCCCAAAGAGGACCCTGGACAGAGGGGCAGGGGCAAGGGTGGGACAAGACTCAAATGCCAAGACAGCCAGGCTTACAGGTCTCCTAGACAAGGGGGACCCCGAGGCTACAGCCTTAGTCACCTTCAAACCTAAAAGGACATTCACTCCAACGATTCACCTTTCAGTCAAGTGCTCGCTTCGGCAGCACATATACTAAAATTGGAACGATACAGAGAAGATTAGCATGGCCCCTGCGCAAGGATGACACGCAACTTTCAGTCAAATGCCACCCAGGCCTGTGATGACCAGGAACTCCAGAGGTATTCACTCCTCGGAGAAATCAGTCATGCACAAAACGGAGAATGCAGGAAGTCACGATCTAGAAGGATGAACAGAAACAAGAGTCGCAGGGAGGAGCCTGGAGGAGGCCTGCCTTCCCTGTAGGGGCTGTAATCCCATCATAAACAATGGGGGGCTGCCCTTCCCTGTAGGGGCCGTAATGGGGGCTGCCTTCCCTGTAGGACTGTAATCAGTATCATAAACAATGGCGGGATGGAAAACCAACACTCTGGAGCTTTTTACTCACAGCATAATAAAAATCAAAATACATGTACACCCATGTTTATTTTGCAATAGCAAAGAGCTGGAAACAACCCAAGTGCCCATCCACAAATAAATAAATAGAGAAGCTGCGGTATATTCACACAATGAAATACTATGCTGCATTGAAAAATAAGAAACTCATGAAATATTATGCAAAATGGGTGACCCTGGAGGACATTATACTGAGTGAAATATCTCAGTCACAAGAGGACAAATATTGCATAGGGCCACTGTTGTAAAATGGGACTGACATCAGGGTTGAGGGAAGAGAGAAAAAGAGGGGAGGAATGATGTATACTGCATTGAAACAGATGAGGGAGAGAACTGTTTAAAAGGGACATATGAATGGGTATTCTTGTCATTACAGAAGTCCAGGGGAAAGACTGCACAGTGGAGTGAACTTGGAGGGAGGGATTGCATAACAATGAAAGAGTTTTTATTTTTCTTTTCAAAGAGAAGAGTGATTTGCGGGGAGGAGATAGGCAGAGAGAGAAGGGCAAAAATGAATGACTGGAAATCCTAAGTCTCAGTAAACTTTCATTTAAATTAATAAATAAAATTTTTTTAAGTCAAAATACATACAGCACAGCTCTGTGACAGTATGGGGATACTCTAGGAACTCCACCTGCGTGGAGGACATGGCAGCTGGAAGGGCTGTGTGTCCCCACCATCCCACATGCTCTCTTGAGGCCTTGTACGGGGGAGCCCACACCCCACCCAGCCTGTTCCGACAGGCCCCGTGACTGGGCCACTGGCGTGTAGCCCTTGGAATGGCCCTCTCAGCACCCTGTGTCCAAGACCCCCACCCCATATGGACACTGGCCTCCTCGTTGGGTGAGGATGTCACCTGGGGGCAGGTGCTTCCTTATCCATCTGTCAGCTGAGTGTTTGGCATGTTCTTCACCTGGTGATAACTGTCAGTGTGCAGCACCTCCTCGCCATCTGGCCGTGTGCACGCCTGTGCACATGTGTCTATGTGCACACGTGTACTTCACTGTAGCTACAAGTGTTCACGTGTTTCTGTGTGCATGTGTGTGTGCGTGTATGTACGTGCAGGTGATGCAGATGTGTGCACCTATGTATGCATGCAGGTAGGAGAGTGTGCATGTGTGTGGACATGCAGGTGGATGTGTGTGCATGTATGTACATGAAGGTGGATGCAGATGTGTGCTCCTGCATAAACATGCAGGTAGGAGTGTGTGCTTGTATGTGGACATGCAGATGTGTGTACCTGTTTGTACGTGTGCGTGTGTACGCATGAGCTTCAGTGTAGGTACAATTGTGCATGTCTCTGTGTGTGCATCGTGTGCACAGGCAGGTGGATGCATATATTTGTGCTTGTGTAAGCATGCTGGGGTATGTGTGTGCACGTGTGTGTGTCAGTGTGTTCATGCTGGTGTACATTACAAAATGGCCATGTTTGTTTGGAAAAGCGCATTTTCTTTTTGCAGTGGATTAATTTAGAACAATCTGAGATTTGAAGGGTCACAGATTGTGTGAGGATTCACATGTAAGTA
>NW_006399798.1:656944-659919 GCF_000299155.1 Elephantulus edwardii | reverse complement strand
TTTGCAGTGGATTAATTTAGAACAATCTGAGATTTGAAGGGTCACAGATTGTGTGAGGATTCACATGTAAGTACGCACATACATGCATGTGTACATATGTGTGAATACATGAACACACAGGCACACACTCCAGCTGTCACAGACACACACACCAGCTGTCACACACAGACACACGCACCAGCTGTCACACACAGACACACACACCAGCTGTCACACACAGGAACACACACCAGCTGTCACACACACACGCACCAGCTGTCATACACAGGCACACGCACCAGCTGTCACACACACACACACACACCAGCTGTCACACACAGACACAGACACCAGCTGTCACACACAGACACAGACACCAGCTGTCACACACAGACACACGCACCAGCTGTCACACACAGGCACACGCACCAGCTGTCACACACAGGCACACACTCCAGCTGTCACACACAGGCACACACTCCAGCTGTCACACACAGGCACACACTCCAGCTGTCACACACAGACACACGCACCAGCTGTCACACACAGGCACACGCACCAGCTGTCACACACAGGCACACGCACCAGCTGTCACCCACAGGAACACACACCAGCTGTCACACACAGGCACATGCACATCAGCAAAAAAGAAGACAGAGAGCAAAGCCCAAACAAGCGCCAACCCAGTCACTCTCCTGCCAGAAGTTCTGCTCAGCACATCAGATGTGCAAGCTGACAGCACGCAAGCAGACCACACGACCGGACAGGGCTCGGACTGCAGGGCCCGCAGCCAAAAGCTCTGCACATGCACCGGGTCATGGGAGGAGAGGGCAAGCAGGCAGGAGGAGGCCAGAGACGGGGAGCATCTTCTGAAACAATGACGGAGACACTGAGAATGCAGCTCCCGGATGTGCGGACCTGGCTCACACACAAAGGAAATGTCTCGTTCCAAAACAGACTCGTTGCTGAGAGAGAAACTCGCTCCTAGAACAACACAGCTCGCTTCAAACCCACGTGGACAAAATGGGGAGACAAGAAAAGTCAGGATGACAGCCCAGAAATGTGCCAGCCAGGCCCTGCTGCCCTCCACAGTGGACTGTCCTCTGGCTGTGGTGACTTTGATGCATGGCACCGAGCACCAGGGCCCTGAGGCGGCAGGCAGAGGGCGGGAGCTGGAAGCCAGACCGAGTTCACAGCTACACAGGCTGGTTCTGGGCGGTGGCTCTGGGCAAGGCCTGGGATGATGGATGCAGTCGCTGACCGGCAGCCACATTCCAGCCTGGCGGGCAGTCTGCTCCCACGTGGCTAGGACTTGGCTGAAGCGGTGGCTGTTAATCCCCTTTGGCTGGGATGCTGGGCACTGGGGTGAACGCCACGGCGCCACACAGCTTAGGGTGTGGCCCCGGGAGCATGACCTGGCCCATCAAGGCTGTGTGAAGCACACAGCCCGAAAGTGCATTCCCTCCCCTGACACCAGACCCACACAAGCTGGCCAAAGATACCACCCGTGTGGAGCCCCATGTCAGGAGGCCAGGGGTCCCGTTACTCACCCTGCCTCCAAATAGGGCCCAAGAGTCCAAGGAGCAGGTTTTGCATCTGAACTTCAGATGCCAGGCCTGTCAATCCAGCCTGTGCCAGCCCTCGCCAGTTAGCCCTCAGAGGGTGCCCTGTCCCCACATCAGGTCCTGCTGCCCTCTGCCTGGAGGCCTGGGTGTGGCGAGTGGCTCTGGGCTAGCACTCTGCCCCTCTCTAGGACGCCTCTCCCACCTTGGTGGACACTCCTGCCTTGCCACCCAGTATGGGATACAGACAGCACCTTGAGTCAGCCCAGGGGTCATTTCCTCTCCAGGGTCCCTTCCTCCCAGCTCCCCTCCCATCTCACCTCACCCTCATCCTGTCCCGGCTACTACAGGGCCACTCTGCCCCTCAGGCCATCCCTGGGTTTGATGGCCTCTGTCCCCTGTCTGACCCCAGGTTGCAGACGTTCCTGTCCATCAGAGCTCAGGCAAACATCTGTCATTTTGACATGACAACTATTTGCAGCTGCCAGCCTGTTGTGTTCTCAGAGCCCAGACCATCTCTGACCACATGGCCTTGCTGTCGCCTGGAAATGCCACCTCCACCCGGTGCAAGCTCGCAGAGCTTCCTGGCCAGCCGGGCGGCCTCAGGGCTGCTGGATGGGGCATGAATACAGCCATTCAGCTTGCAGACCACTGTCCTCGCTCCCTCTTGGTGGTCTAGAACCTTCTCGGAAAGATCACCGCATGCTGACCGGCCCCCGTCAGGATGCTTATGTCGTCAGGCAGGTCAGTAACTACCTTGGACAAGGCCCAGTACACAGGTCTGTCTGTCCTATCCCAGACTCCTGAGGAAGGAGGGGTGATCAGGGACCCTTGTGGACAGCATCCCAAGTAACCACACAGATGCTTGAGGGGGAGGCACCTGCCAGATTTATTCACATAAGAGAGCGTGGGAACACACCCCCCAGGCTGGGGCTCCACAGGTGCTCCGTATGGCCGGGCCGGCTGGCTCAGGGTGCTCTGGACCTCCCTCCAGGGCAGAAGCCCCTACGTGAGGGTGGGATCGGTGATGCTGTGGTCGGGATTGCAGGTGAAGGCGATGGTGACGGCATAGCGTGTGCCCCAGAGCACCTTCTCCACATGGTGCAGGTTCTCAGAGCCCGAGGTAAAGAAGGAGACTCGGCCTGGGAGGGAGGGGTGTGTGAGCATGGAGGCCAGTGCACTGGGGTGGGGCTGGACACACACACACACACACACACACCAGGAAGGAGGGAGGCATGAGCAGTAAGGCCAGTGTGCTGGGGAGGGGTTGGAAACACACACACACTCCGAAGTTTGTGTTCATGGTGGTGGTTGTTGGAGGCTGTGTTCATGGTGGTGGTGGTTAGAGGTTGTGTTGATGGTGACGGTTGTTGGAGGTTGTGTTCGCGGTGGTTGTTGCTGGAGATTGTGTTGATGGTGGTGGTTGTTGGGGGG
>NW_006399798.1:641724-655299 GCF_000299155.1 Elephantulus edwardii | reverse complement strand
CAGTGGTGGTTGTTGGAGGCTGTGTTCAGTGGTGGTTGTTGGAGGCTGTGTTGCTGTAGTGACGCGCATCACTCAGCACCATCTGTTAAAAGGAATCAAAGCATTTCCCTTGAAGTTTCAATCTAATAGGCTTTTCCAGGGGTTGGTTGGCACCTATGGGTGGTACTTAAATGAGACATTCTTCCCCTGGCGTCTGCCTGTAGCCCTATTCCCACACTGGAGCCTTGGGATGCTGGGATTATAGCTGGGACACCAGAGTGGTAAAGGGAAGAGTCGCAGGATCCTGTGTTGGGTTTGGGTCACTCTGTGAGCCCATGCCCCCAGGTGTGGCCATCACAAATGGTTCTTGACATGTCCTTCCCAGCTGTGAGGGGGAATGGGAAGGGCAGCGAGGCTGTGGGGGTTGAATGGTAAGGTAGGTTCTCTCAGGGAAGATCTTGGAAGAGGACCGAATGTCTTCTGAAGCACAAGGGATTTTCTCAGAACTTCACAGTGAGAACCTGGGGTGAGGGGTTGTCCAAACTCCAAGTCACAGGCCCTGAGATGCCCACCCCAACCCTCTAAGTGTGCAGTCGGTTGATTACGGTGCAGGTGCTCCTCCGTGCTGTCCCCAGGGCTCCGCTCCCGCCCAGGGCAAGCTGTGGTTCTCCGCATCCACCACCAGTCAGGAAGGCAGCCCTGTGACCAGACCCTGTTGGTGGCTCTAAAGAGGGTTACTGACACCTTTTGTTCAGATTTTTTCTTTGGGTGAGGACAAGAGTGATGGCTTCTGAGTTCTCCATACACTGAATCAGAAACCTGAGTCCCATCTAATTCTTGAGACTCACAAAACAAAAGATGCAAACTTAAAACAAAGAGAACCCGGAGGTGCAAGGCTGCATGGAGAAGGGTCAGCTCCGCTATCTGAACCCTGTGCATTCCAGAGGACGGGCTGGCTACATTCCGGGCGAGAACGCTCAGCTGCTGGGATGCTCTACCAGTGGAGAAGGTCTGCTTCTGTCTACAGTCATAGCATCCACACCAACGACATGATGTCTGGTGCGCCTCTGGAGGACGCAGACATGAAGATGAGTGACCTGGACGGTCAGCCACGCCTACAAGACTGACCTCCAGATCAAGCCCTGGCACCATGGCTTGGGTGAGCTTCTGGTTCACCGACGATGCGTGTTGTCTGGAGACAATGAAGCCGGTGTCTGCGTCACTCCTCATTTTTTGTAAGGACACCGTCAGACTGTATTGGAACCCACCCCACTGTACTGAAGGAGCCCCAGTGGTGCAGCGCTTAGCATGTCAGACTCTAGCTGCTGAAAGGTTAGGAGTTCCAATCCACTGGGTGCTCGGTGGGACAAAGACGGGCAGTCTCCTGTAAAGATTCACTACTTCACAGACCTGACGGAGATTCCCTGCAGTCAGAGGGCAGGTGGCAGCGGCCGGCCGCTACTCCCATGTCACTTCATATTAACTTATGTCAGCAGTGACCTTATTTCTAAACAAGGTTACCCTCACAGCCACGTGGGCCGGGACACGAACACCTTTCAAAGGGGCACATCATCACTCGGGCTCTGAGGTGAAGCACCTCCCACCAGCACTACAGGTGTGTCATGGCCTCAGAATGGACAAGCCATGTTCCTGCACCCCACACCCAGCCAGCACCTGCCCGTGTCCTACCAGCTCTCGGCTCCACAGTCTTGTTGGCTCGTTCCTCCATGAACACAAACCGTCCTCCACCAAAGTCCTCCATGTAGTCAGATAGGTAGAGCAGCGAGGTGTAGTCAAAAGAGCCGTAGGTCACCTGGGGACCACAGGGAGCGGGCAAGTCAGACTTGCTGACGCACAAAGCCAGGATTCCCAGCACAAGGCAGGGGACGCTGCTTCTAGACGATGCATTTCCCAAAGGTTAGCAAACAAATGTGCCTTATCAATCAGATCACCCACTGTCCTCACACGTTCAAAAGCCCTGAGGAGCCCATAGACTGTGCACCGGTACTGAGGATTTCCCACAAAGTTAACCTAACTTCAGGGCGTTCAAGCCAAGAAAACAGGAAGTCAGTATCCAGGAGAAATCCACATGGAGTCACAGATTCTCTCACGGTTCTACCACCATAAGTGGTCCATTCACAGGTCAGGCTGCCCAACATCAACACCAATCCTCCATATCAACGTAAACTGGTCAACTTCAACACACAAATCATTCAACAGTGACATAAACTGCTCAACGTGAGTCGTTCAACATCAACGAGAATCATCAAACACCAACACAAGTTGCCTGACACCAACACGAATTACTCAATGTCAACACAAATTGTCCAATATTACTACAAACTGTCTCATATCAACTTAAATTGTCCAGCATCAATCCAAAATGAAAATACCAATTGTCCATAATCCATGCAAACTGTCCAACAACAAAAACAGTACATCAATATACATTGTCCAACATCAACAAATCGCTGAACGTAAAAAAAGTCCATAATTAAAACAAATAATAACCAAAATTTCCAGTGCCAACAGAAGTCATTAAATCAGCACAAATTATACAATACAAGCTGTCCCACACTGATACAAATTGTCAATCATCGACCCAGGCTGTCCCTCCTCAACACAGATTATCTACGTTGTTGTTATGTGCCACCAAGTCAGGACCGACTTGTAGCCAACACTCCAGTGGGTTTTCATGGCAGTAAACTGCTGGAAGAATGGCCATCTCTCTCGCACATAGCCACTGCTGGATTTGAACTATGTGCCCCTGGGTTGGCAGTGCAACTCCTTCCTACCAAGCCACAGGAGATCCCTTCCCTGGAAAGTGTCCATAATTAACACAAATTGTCCAACATCAACAAAATCTACACATAATCAACAAAAACTGTACTACATCAACACAATTCACTGAACAGCAACACAAATTGCCCATTATCAACACAAATGTGTGACATCGACACAAGTCCTTCCATGTCTGGACAAACTGTCCAATATCAGCACACCCTGTCCCGTATAAAAAGGCCTATCATTCATCCTTAACACGACCTGTCCAGCAGCAACATGACTTGCCCAGCACCAGTCCTGCACAGTCCACATCAACACAAACTGTCCATCATCAATCTGTCTTGGTCCAAGGTCAACACAAGTTGTTCAGCATCAACTAACGCAAGGAAACCTGATGCAGCAACAAAAGCGCGTGTGCAGCCTGGTCCAGGCGCCCGCCCGCCTCTCTGTGGTCCCTCATTACAACGCTCCCACACGGAGTCCTTGGCTCAGACTGTTTTGGGGGGAGCCCAGGAGGTCGTAGGTGAGATGAGAGCATGCAGGACACCCTGCTTTGTGTGAGGACAGGAGAGGACCAGCACTGTGCTTCTCATCCAAGTGGTCATCACTCGCACTAATTCACAGAACAAGAAAAGGAGACGGTAACTCGCGATAACAGAATGCTGTATTTTTTACGCATTTGTTTGTGCAAGTGTGAGACCCTCAGGGCTGTCCCGGGCAGGTGAGGGAGCCACAGGTGAGGGCTTGGAGACCCTGACTGTCTGCCTTGTTTCCATTTCACTTCATTTTCATTTTTTTAACCTAATAGAACACAATCTTTTCTAAAAAAATATTTATTATTAATTTCCATGAAAATTTACAGAGACTTTGTATTTCCATTCATTCATCGTTGCACTTTTCTCCCCTCCCAACCCTTGCCCTTGGTACACTACCCTCTTGGAAAAGTAAAAGAAAAATTTTTTCATTGTTTTACAAACCCTCCCCCCAGGTCCACTCCATTGTGCAGCCTTAGCTCTGGACTCCTGTCATGACAAAAATACCTAGTAACTTATCTCTTTCAAACAGTTTTCTCCCTCATCTGTTTCAATGCAATATACATTACTGAACCCATCTTTCTCAGTCTCCCCCTAACTCTGAGGTCAGTCCTGTTTTACAACAGTGGCACCATGTAGTATTTGTCCTTTTGTGACTGAGATACTTCACTTAGCATAATGTCCTCCAGGGTCACCCTTGTTTTTCAATGCAGTGTAGTATTCCATTGTGCGAATATACCACAGCTTCTCTATCTATTTGTTTGCTGAAGGGCACTTACGTTGTTTCCAGCTCCTTGCTATTGTGAACAAAGCCATGATGAACATGGGTGTGCATGGAACACATTCTTTATTCAAAACAGTTCTATTTGAAAAAAAAACCCAACAAAAGAAAACACCAAAACACAGTTCTATTTAATATCAAGTGAACCAGCTGGAAGTTATAACAGAAGTGCTCCCAGCAGAGAAGCACCCACTTGCCAGGTGTTAAATTGCTCTATTTCACTGATGCAAACATCTTCGGTGGCAGGTGCCTTGGCTCCAAGGCCTAGCCCAGCCCAGCACAGCCTCACCTGGCCCAGCAAAGCTCGCTGTGGGCTTGGGAAGGCAGGGGTGATCAGGTGAGAGGGCGGCTCCCTGCACCCATCCTGACAAGCTTGTAATACCACAGAGGAATCCTCAGAAAATGAAAGAGACACTCGGGTCCAGTCAACCACTATGGTCACTAAGAAGGACATGGCTCCCAGAGCAATCCAGTGCCGCACCAGCCGTCGGTGTCATAACAGCCACAGAGATGAGATCTGAGCATGATCCCAGACCTCTGTGTGCCTCCACTGCCTGGTGCCCTGAAGTCTCCCTTCAAAGCCACATCGCGGAGGGTCACCACAGACACGGCCAGCTCTGCTGATGATCAGGAACCTGGACAAGAGCACAGAGCAACGACTCAAGGCCCACAAATGGTCACACAGGAAGGGGAACAGGAGCTGCAGTCAAGACTCGGTACAGGCGCACAGCCTGCTGGGAAATAGGCATACCTGCTGCAGGTGGGAACCCCAGAGCCTCAGTGTCTGAGAAGTCCAGTCAGGGAAGAACAACGGGACAAGGTCAGCCTGTCCTGCTGAGCTCACAGGGAAAGGATGCACCGTGGAGAGGAGGCCCTCCGGAGATGGACTGCCACGGATTCACAAGCAGTGACTACGAGCAAACGCGACGTGGAGCAGGGCTGTCCTGCTGACACTTGCTCCAGCACGGCCCCAGTGCTCTCCCTCACATTCAACAGTGTGACTCATGTACAGCTGTGAGCTGACAATGTTTTGTTTTCCGTTTTCTTTCAGTGGTTTGATGTGTAGGTCCCACTGTTTTCTGCCTTTTTTGATGAAAAGTCAGACGTTATGGAAGACAATTTGCATGTGACAAGTCACTTATCTCTTGATGTTTGCAAGATTCTCTTTGTCTTCTTTCAAAAACAAGGGTTGAACTGATCTTATTGGAGTTCACTGAGCTCTTGGATGTGTAGATAAGGTTCATCAAGTTGAGTTTTCAGCTGTTATTTCTTCAGTTGTTCTTCTTGCTTCTTTCCAGTCCTCCCATTATGCATATGTTGGTTCACTGGATGATTCCTCATGGGTCTCTGAGGCTGTTTTTCTTATTTTATCCCTGTGTTCCTCAGATTGTTGTTGTCAGATGCTGTCAAGTTAAATATGACCAATAGTGACCCTATGAACAACTGATCTGAGCCCTGTCTTGCCCTGTGCCGTCTTCATCATCCGACACACTCAAGCCACTGCTGCTGTCCAGCATCAGTCCACTTGGTTGAAGGTCTACCTCTCTTTTACCGTCCCTCCACCCTCCCTAGCATGATGTTCCTCCCCAAGGAATAGACTCTTGTAGCAACTTGCCCAAAGTATGTGAGATTAATCTTTGCCTCTGCGGAGCACTCTGGCTGCACCTTCTCCAAGACACATCTGTCTATTCTTCTGCAAGTCCACGGGATACTCAGTGCCCTCACTAGTGTAGCAAGTGAATGAAAAGCCATGGCCAGAATCAGGCACACCTTGGTCTTCAGACTGGCATTGTTGCTCCTCTGTAATTTGAAGAAGTCCCTGACTGCAGGTTTTCCAAGAGCAAATGTCTCCTGGCCTCGACTGCTGATACCTTGTGTGTTGACTGTGAGTCCAAGTGAGATGAAGTAGTTGACAGTTTCAATCTTTTCTCCCTCTGTCATGATGTTGCCTATTGGCCAGTGGTGAGAACTTGTTTTCTTTTTTATTTTATTATTTTGTGTGTGTGTACCATCAAATCGGATCTGACTGGTACAGGTGGAGATTGCCCCTCCTTCTCCAGCATCTGATGGATCCAAACCACATGCCTCTGGGGATTGCAGTGCAGCTTCTTGCCACTAGGCCACCAGAGCTCCTAAGAACTTACGTCTTCTTGATGTTGAGATGCAATCCATGTTGACAGCCATAGTCTTTACTCTTCTGCAGCAAATGCCTCAAATACTCTGCACTTTCAGCAAGCAAGGTTATGTCATCTGCATGACGCTAGCTGATGAGTCATCCTCCAACTCTGATGTCACAGTCTTCTTATCTGTTTCCTAAAAACAAAAATCCACAGAGGGAAGACAGCCACGCACTAAACACATCATACGTGGGTCTTCACACACACTGACAGTAAGGGGCGCGTACAAAGGACCTGCTTTAAATGTGATGCTTCTTAAGAAGTGATTTCAAATCAAATTTAGATCCTGATGCAGAGCTGAATAGTGTATAACCTGAAAAGAGGGTGATGTCAAATCCACTGAATGTTACATAATGCTCACACAAACCAGGACCTAGTGAATAAAAGAAATATGAAAGTGATATCCGATTCATGCAAAGTCAGTGATGTACAAGGAATTTCAATCACATAACAACCTCTTCCAGGCCTGTGGATCGTTCAGCTAGAGAGTCTGGGCTGAGAGAAATAATGAGAAGTTCAAGGGCTACAGGTCCCTAGTGTGACCTCAACATGCAGTCCCTCTGGGAGAGGGGGCGACAGTGAGGGGGTGCGAGAGGCAGCAGGGAGAGTTGAAGGTCTAGTGATGGCTCTAACGCAAAGAGAAAGGAAGGTCAGGAAGAAAAGATAGCTAGTGGCCCTGGCCCATGGTGGACAGTCCAGCACACACTGGCCTCCACCTGCCCATCTCCCCAGCAGTGTCTGGCCCTCAACTGGAAGGACAGAAGTGTCCAGCGAGGTCACTGTTTAATGGATGCAGGTGCTCAGTTCCAAGGACATCCTGCCCAGACTGACACACCTTGTAATCCTTCCTGGTGAACATCCATCTTTGCATGGCCCTGCACCTCCCACCACAGGAAGGCGGGCACCTGGAACCCACTGTGTCCACCTCACAGATGCCCAAGCAGATGCCCAGGCAGCCACTGGCTCAAAGCTGGCCTCAGTCAGGCTCTGTCTCCTGCTTCTTTTGTTCCAGCGTTCAGAGACAGAAAGGCCTTAGCAAGTCCACAGCTGGGTGGTCCACAACACCTTGATCATGTCCCTCAGGATAATTTCCTCAATGGGCCACTGGACACCATCCTGACCACTAGCCTCGCTAGAGCAGTGCCCATGGGGACAGGATTCAATGAGAGGACAATCAAGACCACTGGTGAATCCAGTGGGAGTGGCGGTGGGTGAGAAACTGTGGCCTCTCAAGGCATGAAGGATGCAGAGCCTGCGGGCATGACCGTTAGAGCTGCGGCTCTCAGATCCCCCACCATTCTTTAGCTCTTAGCCCAGACTCACAACTCAACCTGGGGCTGCTGTCAAGGAAAACACCAAGAAGCAGCCAGGTGAGGGACGGGGCAGAGTGACGGCCAGCCTCCACACACAGGGGCCAGTGGTCAGGAGAGGCTTGGCGGGGCAAGTGTCACATCGTCCCCACACACTCCACAAAAGCTGCAGAAATGACAGTGACTGTGCCGCCACTTGGCACGAGGCGTGTTTCAGGGTGGCTTCTCGCCACCCGCACACAATGATTTTTATTTTCTCTCTGGCAGTGGTCAGATTTAGAGTCTCCTGGAAAACAGCAGGGAGGGCCCCAAAACCTACCACTGCAGAGAAGTGACCTGAAGCTGACGCCTACGCACAAGCCCGGCCCGTCTGCAGCCCAGAACGCCTACCTTGTCGACGTGCGCGTGCCAGTATTCGTCATGGGCCGTCTGAGCCTCTGTGCTGTTGATCCGAGAGAAGAAAGTGGGCTTGGTCAGGTGCAGTGAGGACGCGCTGATGCCGAAGGCTTCCGCGATGGCCAGCTGCACTCTCTGCCGCACATCCCTGCAGTGAGGGACACACCATTACCTGGGCAGTGCCACCCTGGAGAGGGTCCCCATGGTCCCTATGGCCGAGCAAAGAAAGGAACGCATAGGGAATGCCAGGACGGTGAAGAGGCATCTAGACACATGTCTCACATGATCAGACCACCACAGGTGTGTCCATACATATACATGCTCACACTTACCTGGTCACATATATACAGAGATACAAACGTATACACACACTCACACAGAGATAGATACACACACACAAAGCTGCTAGATACATACCACATAGTCAAACGTGTACATGCATGCTCACAGAGGACAGACAGATGCTCACATGTGTGCACATAGAGACACACATACACACACATGCTCACAGAGGACTGACATGTATGCACAGAGACACACATGCACACGTGTGCACATACATACGTACGCTCACATGTATGCACATAGATGCACTCACATGCTCACGTGTATGCACATAGATACACATGTTCACGTGTATATATATATACACACATGCTCACATGTATGCATAGATACACATGCTCACATGTATGCATAGATACACATGCTCACATGTATGCATGTGTATATACAAACACACATGCTCACATGTATGTGTATACACGCGCACACATGCTCACATGTATGCACATAGATATACACACAGGCATGCTCACGTGTATGCACATAGATACACATGTTCACGTGTATATATATACACACACATGCTCACATGTATGCATATATACACATGCTCACATGTATGCACATAGATACACATGCTCACATGTATGCACGTGTATATACAAACACACATGCTCACATGTATGTATATACACGCGCACACATGCTCACATGTATGCACATAGATATACACACAGGCATGCTCACGTGTATGCACGTAGATACACATGTGCTCGTACGTGTGCACATAGATGCGCTCACATGTATGCACATAGATACATGCACATACATGCTCGCGTGTGTGCACAGGCATGCTCGCGTGTGTGCACATAGATACACATGCACGTGTGTGCTTACATCTATGCACACATCCATACCAACAGATACACACATGCATATGCTTGCTCACATACCTGCACATAGACAGACGCACACGTACACATGCTCACACACAGATAGCTCACATACACACAGGCAGATACATGTGCACATAAATGCTTACACCCATGCACAACAACATACATGCTCACATATATCCTGGCTGTACATTCAGACACACAAATACACAAGCTTACACAGATGTTCATGCACGAATACACACATATACAATCACATACCCATATGCATGGAAAATTGCATACACTTAACAAACACATATGAACATGTGCACGTGTACATAAATGTACGCAAATACACTGATTTATTCATGCAGGCTGACACATGCACATGTATGCACATGCATGGACATATATACACACACAGGCACCAGGTACATATACACACATACACACAGAGAGGTATATGGACACATATACATTTACATACACATGTGTGCACTTACTTGTGCTCATCCGTGTGTCAGGAATTCATGTGCACACAGTACACACACACGCACACGCCACGTATGCCTATTCAATACTTCTGTTCACATGCATTAACATACACATAAACAGCCACACTGGTGTGCACATACACATATAAATACATGCACACTCACATGTACCCATGTAAACAAGTCCATCCGTGCATGTGTACACAAGCACACACACTCACATATGTATTTACATGTGCACATGCCTGTGTACACATACACTCATATGCACATACATACCCATGCAAGCCCATGGGTCCACACATGTACACATATGCATATATAGTCATATCCGTATCCACATACATGTGTACCAACATAAACACATATACTGTGCTTACACACATACATAGGGGGCTCTGGTGGCCTAGTGGTAAGAAACTGAGCAATCCCAAAGGCACATGGTTCGAATCCACCAGCTGTTCTGCCCGAAGATGAATTCCCTCCTTTGTGATTTATTCTCTCTCAAAACCCACTGGAGGGTCAGCTCTAGGCCGGTTCTGACTCAAAGGTACACAACCACACACATACTGATGCGCACACACATAAAACAACCTTGCACAGACGGCACACTAAATGTAAGACTAGGAAGCTGACCTCCTACTGTCTGTAGAAATGAAGACAAAGTCGGCATTTGCTGAGTTTAACTGTATCTACGTACAAACATCCTTACATGCACACACACGTATATGCACACGTGCAACGCACACACACACACACACACACATGTGCCACTGTCTACCTACATCAGAGCCCCAAACCACTTCAAACCAATTCAGCCAAAGCTTGAATTTTAAATTCCAAGAGGTTCCGAATGCTAACCCAACAGGGAAGATGATGGGTGGAAGCCCTGGAATGAGAGGCCCAGAGGAGACCAAGGAGCTGTGGAGGTGGCACAGCAAGCCCATCGGAGCACACGTGGGAGCCAGGCTGGCCGCTGGGACCTCACAGAGTAACACGTGCGCAGCCTGTAGCCGGCCACCATCTCCAAGCTGGACATTGCTGTTTCTGGCTCTGCCCTTCTCACAGGACACTTCAGTGACCGGTGTCCTCCTAACATGATGGCCACTAGGTGACTTTGCACCCTCAGTACCTGTACCTTCATCCTAACACCAGTGGTGATGCTCCTGGAACTGCTGCTATAATAGAAATTGTTCCCAGCCCTTTAATCCGTGTGCAATCACTGTGTCTGCTGCCAACAACGTCATGCAAATGACACATCAAAGTGTCATTTACTTAGTTGGCTTAATGTTTGTTCACTTTCAAATATGGATATCGGCATTTTGCCATGTTTCAGGGTTCAATAAATGGAAAGAACCCAAAAGCTACATTTATAAGGTAATGAGACTTTTCAAAATGTGCTCAAGCAAGTGTGCGTCCGCACACCACCAGGCAGCATTTTCCCCTCTCCAAGCCGTGACTCTGTCCTGCCTGTCTCGTCTTGCTCAGCCGCTCTCATCCTAGGCACCCACTCAGCCCCGTAATCACAGAAACGACTCAGTCCTGTGGAAAGGTGAGCAGCACGTCCTGGCGTCTGTGTCCCCAGGCTGCAGGTGGCCTCCCAGCATGCCGCTCTTCACTGTGCCTCCTCCCACCCCACTTGGCTCTTCCATCACAGAGAAAGGACTAGGTGTTATCTGGGGTCTCACAGCCTCACCCACCCCCAGAAGTAGCAGCAAGGACCACCCTGAGTCAAGTCAAGTATCTGACAGTTGCCTGGAGCCTAGGCAGAGCCTGGGCCCAGCACCACAGCGAGGCCCCCCAGGACAGTCCAGCTCGGTCCTCGTGCACACGGCTGTCTTGGCTCAGCCTCCATTCCCTCCAGGCCCACGGGATCAACACAAGTGAGGATCTGACATTTGAAGGGGCTGGAGGACAAGCCCTTCCCAGAGCCGCGGAGAGGGTGTCCCCAGAGCTGACAGCCTGGCTGTGGGCTCCAGTCACTAAGGGGTGAAGGAGATTCTATGGTTAACAGTGTTTTGTTTTGTTTTTTCTTGTTGTTTATGGCATAGTTTGATCTGACTGGCACAGGAGGAGATTGCCCCACCTCCAGCAGAGCATCTGGTGGATTCGAACCATGTGCCTTCAGGATTGCAGCACAGCTTTTTCCACTAGGCCACCAGAGCTCCCCTGAGGTCTTGTTAACTTCCAGTGGAGGCACCCCTGCTAGAGTAGCCACAGAGGCTAAAGCAGGCAGAGAGTTCGCCCAAACTCCCCCACCTTCTCTCTGGACCAGGAGCCTGGGCTTCTCTCTGCTCTGTTTCCATGGAAATGGGATAAGGGTGAAATGTCAGCCAGGTTTCTAGGCAACATGGTTCCTGGTTGAACACCCCTGGGCGGTTAAGGGTCAGGGTGGCGGAAGGGGAGGAGCCTTGAAAGGCAGCAGCAAGGGACCCAGTGGTGACCAGTCTGGAAGAGGCACGTGGACCACTGGAGAACGCAACCTGGAGAGGAGCTGAGCCCAGTAACCCAGCTGCAGGCAAACGCTGACAGGCCCATGAGGTCAACAGGGAAGCACACCCTCCGCGGAACAGCCAACCACGTGCTCAAAAGGGCAGCTTCTGCTCAGGGACAAAGCTCAGAAGAAGAAAGGAAACAAGAATCCCAGAGGAGGAGCGGGAGCGTGCCAAGGGTGCGTGTTGTGCGGACTGTAGTAAACACCGTGAGTACTGCCATTAATGTCGTAAATAAAGTAAATACGAATGGTTGAAAGGAAAACCAACTTACTCTATAAACTTTCACTCAAATCATGGTAAGAAAAAAAGTTAAATGAAAAACTGTATAGACCTTAACACACATGCAGAGATGGACACACACTCTCACACACACAGGCACAAGGACACTCACTGACTCTCAGGCACACACTTCATACAGTGAGGTGGGAGGCCAAGCAGAGAAGGGGTGCAGTCAGCGTCAGGGACTGTGATCTGGGTGGCACCACTGAGCTGGCCGCTGGGGGGTGTGGACACTGAGGGCTGCAGGAGTCAGGGGACCCGCTACCTGCACCTCAACAACAAGGCTCCAACAGCAAGATTGCCTGAAAACAGTTGGTTTTCAGAAAACAACTAAACCATGACTAGTGTGCTGTCCCCCAGTGGAGGCCGAGGGCGAGCGGTCATGTTACCCACAATGCCGGAGTGTCCTGGTCACCAGTTTCCCCATCTGTTCACACACAGCTACCATTTGGCCTGTCTCCCAACCCTGCCTCCAGGTCCTCACTAGCCAAAGTGGTGCCCTAACCTGGGCTTCTTCACCTGGCCCTGAGGAGCCCAGCCAGGGGGCACGCACAGGTCACCCCACCAGGGTGAGCTCACAGGTCACCCCCCACCTGGCTGCAGTGCCTTCTCCCCTTCACTTCCTGGGGAAAGGATCTCACGTGGCCACCATGCATCGTCCCCTCCAGTCCCCCCCCTCCCCACCAAGCCTCACACAGCTAAGCCTCCCTACCCCCCTCACCGGTACAACTGGAAGTCCTCTTCTGAAAAGACAGTTTGTATTTTATCCCCAAAGTATCTGTGAACAAACAAAGAGATTCAACAAATGGAACTTTGCATTCATCTTTGCCTTGAACACATCTGCCGCTGAGGTGTGGACCCCTGTGGCCAGGACAGGACGTCTGTGGCGAGGGCAACCCCATCTCTCCCTTGGAACCGCTGGTGGATTCAATCAGCCTGCCTTTCAGTTAGCAGCCAATTCTCCAAGCACCTGGGCTCTGATTCCCCCCCTGCCCTGCAGCTAACAAGGAGGCTCCCTGAAAACCAGCTCATCCTTTATCTGAAAGCTATTTGGTTTCTCTGACCCTGACCTATGTTGGACACATGAAAGGAAGGAGGGAGGGAAGGAGGAGGGAGAGGGAGGAAGGGTAAGGAGGATGGATGAGGGAGGAGGGGGGACAGATGGGGAAGAGGGAGGAAAAAGA
>NW_006399798.1:586370-641504 GCF_000299155.1 Elephantulus edwardii | reverse complement strand
AGATGGGGAGGAGGGAGAGGAGGGAGAAGGGGGGAGGGCCGGGGAGTGCAGGGAGGGAGGGAGGAATGGTGAGGACACAGTGAGCGGAGACAGGAGGAGAAGGAGGAAATGGGGAGAGGGAAGGGGAAGAGAGGAGGGAGGAGCCCTCTACCCAGCATGCACAGGACAACTTTCACCTGTATGGGGACAGTCTCTCTGCTCTCTAGAACCTGGTAAGTGACACCTGATGAGTCACAGGCTCTGCAAGTCCCCTGACCTGTCCCCTGGCATGCTCCATAAGCTCACTGCAGAATCCACCGGTGACAGGACCAGCTCTCACCTGTACAGGTTCACAAAGTGCTTTCCCACGGAGAGGGCCCCTGAGTGCAGGTCCAGGATCGAGGCCTGAAAGACATGCTGTGAGCCAAGGAACCAACAGCTGCCCTGGTCCCCACCACCTCTCTGCCTCCTCTCCTGTGGCCTATGCCCATCTCATCTGCATTGTGATAGCAACTCAAGTGAGACCCAGAGACACGCATGGTCCTGAGGAGGAAGGTCGACCCGCAGTCCAGGTGGGTATCCACTGGGTGACGAAGTGCGGAACACCTACCATCAGTAAGTCTGTTCAGATGAGCACGGAGCCTTTAACAGTGTCATCGAGACAGGAAACCACATGAAAGGTACAGAATCCAAAGATAAAAAGAAGCTGCCTTTGTTCACAGACATGATTCTCTGCTCAGAAAACCCCAAAGAACCAACAGAGGACACAGGAGGGGAGCAGCAGAGGGGACCTGAGTCACACAGCAAGGCCAAAAGCTGGCAGACCTGCAGGCCCAGCAAGAGGTCAAACTGTTGTTTACGAAACTAAACCACTGATTTACGAAGAAAATAGGTGAGACAAGCCACAGAAAGAGCCTGAGTCCTCCGAGAAAAGCTCAGACTTTACGGATAACTGTCAAAGGGAACATTAGGGGAGTGAAAAGATGACCACACTCATAGTCACCAAGGCAAGCTTTCCCCGCGCTGACCACACAAGCACCGTGCTCCCAACACTGCACCCAGAGGGCATCCCCGCGCTGACCACACAAGCATCGTGCTCCCAACATGGCACCCAGAGGGCATCCCTGCACTGACCACACAAGCACCGTGCTCCCAACGTGGCACCCAGAGGGCATCCCCGCGCTGACCACACAAGCATCGTGCTCCCAACGTGGCACCCAGAGGGCATCCCCGCGATGACCACACAAGCAGGGTGTTCCCAACATGGCACTCAGGGGGTACTGTACAGCTTCATTCCAAATCATGTATGAAAAAGCAGAGTCAATGCAAGCCCATCATTCTGAAAAAAGTCACAAGGGGTTTACACATGCCTGACAGGTACAGAACTTATCACCACTTGATGAGATGAGGAAGTGGGACAAGCCAGAGCCTCAAAGCAGTCCTGCCGAGGAAAGGGTGGTCCCCACCACCACCACCAGATCCTTCCACAGAGCATGGGGAATCAAGTGGGTCACACGGGGGAAAAGAGAACACTTCATACACAAACTTTAAAAATTTATAATTAAGAAAATGAGATTATAACTTGGTTATGAAAATAATTCTTTAATAAGATGCAAATAATACTAAACACATAGAAGTTCAAGACTCAATACCACTGAAAGGCAAGACCTTGGGCCCCTGAGGATAAGCAACAGCAGAACAAAGAGTACTAACATCAGCAGCGGCCAACAATGGTCAGACCCTACCCTGCAGAATGCCAAAAGCCTCCGACCTTGGACATGATTTTATAAAGAATTAAATAAAATAAAACCATTTTCTTCAAAAAGGCACAACTCATAGTCAAACCTTCTATCAGTCTATAAGGTTAACAGTAACACCAGGAGAGAGGTCTCTAGTCCTTGGAACCATCAACTTGGAGGACCACGGAGCAGCATCTGTCCAAGGACAGGCTCAGAAGGTAGGAAGGGAGGGGACAGAGGGATGGATGGACACAAGGGCAGGGAGAGGGGACTGTCACCAAGGCCAGAGAGCAACATCCAAATGGCTGAGCAGAACATCAAGGTGCTGGTAAACTCAAACCATAGCACAGAGTTACAAGAGAAAAGAGGGGACACTAGAGAAAGACGAACAGAAACAGGGAGTAGAAAGAGCTGTCAGACTGTGTGGATGTCAACGTCCTGAAAAATGGGTACAAATTATGGACCAGAACACCAAGTTTCTCTGTGAACTCTCACCCAAACCAAACCAAAAGTGGAAAAAAAAAAGAGTAGTTGAGAGTCACCACAGAGGGGCCCAGGCAGGGGTCCCCAAAGGCTGAGAGTCCCCAAGGGCTAGGGTCCCTAAGGGCTGGGGGTCCTCGAGGGCTGGGGGTCCCTGCAGCGTGGGGCTCCCTGAGGGCTGGGCAAGAGTCACTGAGGGCTGGAGGTCACCAAGGGCTGGAGGTCCCTGTAGACTGGGGGTCACCAAGGGCTGGGGGGGCCCCTGTAGCCTGAGGGTCCCCAAGGACTGGGGAGTCACTGTAGTTTGGGGTCTCTGAGGCCTAGGGGCCAGAGGCCTGGGGGTCCCTAAGGTCTGAGGTTCCTGAGGGCTTGGAGTTCCTGTAGTTTGGAGTCCCTATATCCTGGAAGTCTTTGTAGTTTGGGGTCTCTAAGGCTTGGGGTCAGAGGTCTGGGGGTCCCTGAAGCCTGGGAGTCCCTGTGGTTTGAGATCCCTGTGTCTGGGGTTTCCGTGGCTTGGGGTTCCTGCAGCTCCCACACTGCTCCACGCTGCGCATCACCCCACCTGCCTGCTGGATCTCTTGCCATTGACCACTAGATCCACTCCCAACTGGCCACTGGCCAAGTCTCACACAGATGACCTGAACCAGGTGGCCGTGGTCACCCAGAGGCAGGCTGGCATTTCTGAGGGCATGCTCATGCCCCTAAGCTCCTGGGGTCAGTGCTGGGGAAGGGTTGGAGGGACACTGGGCAGGGGCAGAGCAGAGCCTGCTCCCTTGAGGTGGGCACAGGGCTGAAAGGACACAAAGGGGGAGAAGATATACTCACCCCGCCATCTGATCCTCCCAGAGCCAAGCCCTTCTCAGCAATGCTGCCGGGAGAGAGAGAGAAGAGGCGTGAGAATGGGGCTCCTCACGGCATGGGGCAGATGCCAGTGCAGTCACCACCTCAGAAGTCACCACCTCAGAAGTCACCACCTCAGAAAGCTACTTGTGCAACATGATAGACAGACAGACACTCAGACCAAGCCCGTGCTCAGAACTGCCGACTGGCGACCAGTGGTGCCATGGTGCAGAAGCACCCAGCCTCCCGCCTCTGGCATTGAGAATCTGTCCCAGTACAGGTGGACCAACGAGGCCTGGGTAGGTCTGGGCAGCCTGACAAGGGCCTGGCCTGCCCTCCACTCTGTCTCTGGCTATCCGAGGCTGGCTGCAAACAACATCTCAATCACAGGACACCCAGAGCCAGCACTGTGTGTGAGCCTGGCTGTCACAGGGTCCAAGTGTCCTGGCCAGTGGAAGGACAGGGTGTTCGGCCAGTGGAAGTGACCACTAGTTGTTGGCTCAGGAGTGGGGGTGCTGGGCCACAGAGTGGTTCTGAGAGGTGATAAGGATTATCATCCTGGGATGGCCTCAGTCAGGAAGTCCTTGGAAGTGATTTGCTTTGGAAGCAGGAATCCTTACTCCCCATCAAAGGACAGTGAGGAAATCAGGGACGATCCTCCTGCCCAGACCCTTTCCTACTGCTCAACTCAAAGGCCCTCCAAGCCCCATTACCTGCGGATCCGAGCCGCCTCCTCCCTGGTGATGACCATGTCCGAGACACCACGGCCACACTTCCTAGGGGTGCACCCTGCAAAGAGATGAGGCTGGGTCAGTGTGGCCCCTGCCCTACCTGTGGGGCATGATGCTGCAAAAGCATGGCGCTGCCCTGAGGTGCCCAGAGGACGCCTGGTGATCCTGGAGCCATCACCGGCTGCAGTTTGCTGGCCCCTAGTCCTCCGGGCTGGCCCTTCACTTCCCAATGGGCTATCCTTGCCACCCCTCATGCTGTGATCCCTCCTGCCCCTCGGACAGGGCATGGAGGGTGGAAGTGTCACCTTGCTGACCACTGAGAAAGCCCAGAAGACACTCCTCCTGGATCAGCTCCACGTGCCTCTTCCTGGGAGAGTCTGGCAATCTCATGGCTTGGATACAAACACCAGATCTTTAAAACCCAGGGGGGATGTTTCAAAGTTAAGGGGCACAGAAGCAGCAGGTGTTCCAAGAAGAAGCAACAGCAGTCAGTGGCTGCAAGGACCACACCCCCTATGGCCCAGCTCTCATGGGTCAGCACACTTCAGCACCTTGGAGAGCTGCCTGCCAGACAGACAGACAGACACCACCTGGTCACTCCCACCACACATTGTCAACACAGCATGGCACTGAGACGAGGACCAGGTCTGGGGAAGCCACTAGGGACGACTTGACCCAACGGATCTCAGAATACCCGCAGCTCAGAACACCAGTAGGGGCTGTGCTGCACAGAGCCCAAGGCCTTGCAGGCCAGGTGTGGGGCAGCTGGGGACAACACCGCCACCTCATGTCCATAGCTAGTAGTGCAGGCCAGCCAGGCCAAGGGAAGGATGGCTGGTTAACCATCACTCCCTCCCAAAAGATGTGCAAACACATTGACACCAAGACACAGAGGCACACATCACAAAAACACCCACTGCTCCACCAGATGCTCTGCTGGAGAAGGAGGGGGCAATCTCCTTCTGTACCAGTCAGATCTGATTTGACGGTACACGTAAAAATAATACAATAATAAAAAAAAAAGTTGTAGTCTTTAAAAAAAAACACCCACTGTTGTAGGGTCAGTTTCATTTCACAGCAACACCATGGTAGGACTACTGGCAGGGTTTCAGAGGCCATGGTGCTGACCGACAGAACTCTTTCCTGTGCAGCAATGCTTTTTTTTCTTTTCACTCCCGATGTTTTTTTTTATCAGAAGGTAAACTCTTTACCCCTGAACCATGAGTGATCCTCAGAAATATTCAGACACATCCAGATACACTCATACCCAGATATAAACACAGACATGTGCACATAAACAGAGACACACTCATACATGCACACAGGTACACACACACTCACTCTAAAATATAGTCACATGCAGAGATGCACACTCATTCATACACACTAACACACTCATAGTCACACACACAAACTTGTGTACACACAGAGACACAGATACTAACATGCACAGGTACACATCCACACGTTCACTCATACACCACGCTGTCTCTCCCCTATACATACTCACCTTCAGAGATACCTCCACACAGTCAGTCTGACCACACATACTCTCAGCCTCGTACTAGCCCACATGTCTAGCTAGCATGGTCCTGCTCCCTCCCTCCTGGACCTTGGACATCCCAGCATGGCATGATACCTTCAAACCTCCGGTGGCCATCATAGTCCTCAGAGCAGGACACCTCGAAGAACCTGCCTTCCAGGACCTCGTTGTGGCGAGCTAGGACTTCGATGGCCCCATCATCACTGGCCATTTGGCCCCAGAGCAGGAACACTGCAAGTGTGGTACAGATCCCTAGCACGGCAGTCTTCAGCCCTATTCTCGGGGCCTCCTGTGGAGTGCAGTCCTTCTTGGTGCTGAGGGGGACATAGGCACAGCAGTGACACCTCGGTGGGAGTGTTGATGAGCCCTGAACCCTAATTCTCAGTAAGTTGAGCTCCCTTACCCAGACATCCTGTGAAGGCTGTGGTGGCACCTCTGAGCCCCCACCCATGCATGTACACGTAGCACCCACATATGTCCACAAGCACACACATGAACAGCCAGACCCAGAACAGCAGATGGGGCATTCCCTGTGACTGCGGGCCCCCTTAGGAGTGTGGACCATCTGGGTGCCCACACACTATACTGGGCTCTGCCCGTGGGCCTCCGGATGGCTCAGTTCTAGCTCTCCATCCCTCATGAGCCCCCTGCCCTCGAAGCCTTCAAATGGAGAGTCAGTTGCTGTGCACAACCCCAGGGAGCAGGAAAGGCCAGGTGGGCCACAATAGAGGGGAGGGCCCCGGTGAGGCACAGGTAGGGGTTCAAGATGCCTTCTAGCTATCATCTCTCGAGAATCAAGAATCGATGGTGCTCAGCAGAGAGTCACAGAAGTCCCACGAGCGGGGACCGAGGGGCACATTGGATGCAGTGTGATGAGAACACGTGGACTGTAGATTCCGCAAAGCGGGCACTGTGGAGCCACGTCCAGAACCCGCTGCACCCACGCCACAGAGCCCTTCCCTGACTCAGCCACGCCCACACAGCTTTGCTCCGCCCCTCAGTGACAAGCCACGCCCACACACCGATGCCGACCTGCCCCAGATCCTCCCCTCGTGACCACGCCCACAGAGCGTGTCACGCCCACAGCGCGAGCCACGCCCACAGCGCGGAGCCACGCACGAGACCACACCCCCTGGAAAACACGCCCACAAGGCTGCATCGCTCCGCCCCCTGTCCTCGCCCACGCGGTGGACTCGCCCCACCCTGGTGCCTGGGGCCTGCGCCTTCCGCTCTGTCCTGCACCTGCTAGGCCGTCGCCGCTCCGCCGCCCCGCTGCCCTCGGGTGACTTGGCTGTGCCCCTTCGCTGAGGCGCCATCAGGCCAAGCCCTGGACACGGGAACTGAGGTGGCGCAAGGCAGGTGCGGAGTGCACACTTGAGAGCGACACACTCGGCCTTCGGCCTGGGGACTGGCGGCCAGACTCGAGCAATCTGCAGCCGAGCGGAGGGGCGGGGCAGGGGCGGTGCTTCCCGAGGGCCAGCGGGGTGCATGCGCAGCAGTGCAGCCTGCGGAGGGTGTGGGCTGGACGGGGCATCCTGACTCCAGCCACGGCCTCAGCTGACCGCCTAGAGACCTCCCCGCTGACCTCCAGGTGAGGCCCCGGCTGCAGCCCAGCCTCTTGGAGGTGCAGCCCAGCCGGTTCCCGGCTCGGTGGGCCCCCTGCTGCCTTCTCCCTGGAGCTAGCCTTGGGCGTGAGGGAGAGCGCCAGCCCTGTCTCGTGGTCAGTGCCAGCAAAGTTGACCTGCTGGCCGCCGACCTCTTGAGGCGTGCCTGTCAGTTGACGATCCTCGCCTGCCTTGCCTAGGGTTCTTTATATGCAGTTTAATGGGGCCTTCCAACTCTTGGTAGCCACCTAGGAGTCACTCTGAAGCACATGAATGGTGGACAGCCCGAGAAAAGGAGACCTGGACCCTTGGACTAAGCTCTGTCACCTGGCCATCCTGTGGCTGCAAAAACAGACGTCAGGTGTCACTCGGACTCCTGGGTGCTCTTGCTGACTGTCCACCAAAGGCCCAGGGAGGCCAGGCTGGAAACACGGGCTGCAGCCGGAGAAGCTCCCAGTCCTTTCACTTCTGATCACCTCACCTAGGACTGGAAGGAAGGGTTAGCACCCCGTAAGGACACGGAGCACAGACTTCTGTCTTTTTTCTTTTAATTTGCTGCATTGGTTGCAGGTAAGACGGGACTGCTCTCACCTCACTGTCAGGGAACCATCCACAGCTTCCTTCTGAACCTGAGGCTGCATTGTGGAGGTGTGCATTGGACCACTGCAGAGCTCCCAGCTCCCAGTCTAACTTGCTTGCATTTGATTCAAAGCTTGCTGAAGGTTCAGCGTTTCAGACACCAGCTGCCCCCTGAGAGAAGCACCTGTGCAGGTGTTGAAGTCTGTCGGGCTCTGTGGGAAATACTTGAGCCACAGCGTTGTTGAGAGGGACCTTTGTGTCATTTCCCACTCCCCGCGACCCCTGGTGCCACCGACGGCATCCTGCCCAGCCCGGCAGTCCAGGTGGTTTCTGCTGTGCTCTAGCCGTGCCACAGCTAGCCACCGTGTCAGTCTGTCCAGGTGAGGGCCCCTGAGTGACACAGGTGACTTGTGCTCCACTCGTCACCTACCGGATGTCCATCTGAATGTGTGCAGTGGACCTGAGGAAGTGGCCTGGCCATTTGCTTCTGTAACAGCTGGGAACCCCTAGGAGCAGCTTCCTGTCACCCGCTCACCTGCTGTGACTGGTCTGCAGTGGGTCTGGTTTACTTTTTAATATATGTCAGCTGCTAACCTGACATAAGGGTCAGGTGGGTCGCGGTTCCAACCCACCAGCTGCTCAGATGGTGAATATGGGCCCGTTTCCTCACCAAAGATTTCCAGCCTGGGCAATGGAGGGTCACCAGGAGTCGGGATCGACTCAACCCAGTACCTTGGTTTTTTATTTTTTGGGTGTTGGGGTGGGTTTGTTTGTTGGTGGTGGTTTGTTTTGTTTTGTTTTTTGTACCATTGAATTGGATCTGACTGGCACAGGAGGAGATTGCCCCTCCTTCTCCAGTGGAGTATATGGTGAATTTGAACCACACGCCTTTGGGATTGCAGAGCAGCTTCTTGCCACTAGGCCACCAGAGCTCCCTAGTGGCTTGGTTTTCAAGATCATCTGTGTCCGTGAAGACACACACATTGCCAAGCATTTCCTCAGCCTCAGCACAGGACTTCTCTGTGGAACATTTGTTCTCCCCTGTCTTTGGACAACACTGCTCTTACCATACACTTCTGCAGTTTGCCCCATCCTTGCACAGAATGGATTCATTGTTGTTGTTGTTGTTAGGTGCATGATGTCGAGTGGAGTGCGACCTATAACGACTCTGTGAACAACAGATTTGGACCCTGTTCTGTCCTGTGCCATCCTCACGCTTCCTGACCACTAGAGCCCATTGCAGCGGTCAGTGTCTATCTGCCTGGTTGAGGGTCTTCCTCTCTTTCACCCACCCTCTGCCTTTCGAAACAGCATATCCTTCTCCAAGGAATAACCTCTCCTAGCAACAGGCCCAAAGCATGTGAAGCGAAACTTTATTATCTTTGCCTCCAAGGCGCACTCTGGCGGCACTTTCTCTAAGACGTAACTGTTCATTCTTTTGGCAGTCCATGGGATATTCAGTACTCTTCTCCCAACACCTCAGCTCAAAGGTCTCAATTCGTCTGTCATCTTTATTTATTGTCAAGCTCTCAGATGCATACATAGCAAGTGATCAGAAAGAACATGAACTGAATCAGTCACACCTTAGTCCTCAAATTGACATCATTGCTCCTCAATAATTTGGAGAGGTCCCTAACGATAGACTTTTGCAAATGTCTCCTGATGTTCTGACAGCTGATACCAAGGGTGCTGATTGTGGATCCAAGTAAAATGAAGTTGTTGGCAGTTTCAGTCTCTTCTCCATCTATCAGTCCAGTGGTAAGAATATGTTTCCTTGACATTGAAACACAATCCATTTTGAAGGCTATATTGCTTGGCCTTCTACAACAAGTGCTTCAAGTCCTCCTCAGTTTTAGCAAGCAAGCTTGTATTATCTGCATAACACGTTATTGATGAGTCTTCCTCTAATTTTGTTGCCACATTCTTCATAGAGTCTAGCCACTCAAACAATTTGCTCAGCTTGTAGATTAAATAGGCGTGGAGAGAGAATACAACTCTGATGCTCTTTAAACCATATAGCATTCCCTTGCTCTGTTTGCACAACAGCTCTTGGTCTAGGTATAGTTTTCGCATGAGCACAACCAGGTGCTCTGGATTCCATTCAGTGTCAGCCACAGCTTGTTATAATCCACACAGTGAAACGCCTTTGCATAGTCAATAAAGCAAAAATGGACATTCTTCTGGTATTCCTTACTTTCAGCCAGGATCCATCTGACATCAGCAATGATACCCTGGTGCCACGGCCTCTTCTAAATCCTGCTTTAACTCTGTCAATTCCATATCTATGTACTGTTCTAGATATGTTGAAGGAGCATTAGCAGTATTTTGCTTGCATATGATAGTAATGATACTCTTTGATAGTTTTCACATTCTGTTGGATCCCCTCTCTTGGCAATGGGAACAGATGTGAATCTCTTCCAATCAGTTTGCCAACAGAGTCCCTCCAATTTTCTGGCGTAGATTGGTGAGTGCATCCAGGGCTGCACTTGTTAAGTGAAACAATTTCATTGGTATCCCCTTGATTCTGGAACCTTATTTTTTTGCCAGGGCCTTCAGTGCAGCTTCAGCTTCCTCTGCACATTCCATTACACTACTTGGCTTTGTCTTTTCGAGCTACCCTTTGAAGTCGTCTTTTCAGCTGTTTTGCTTTGGCATGTTTCCCCTTTGTTTTGGCTTCTTGATGCTGTAGTGCAATTTTCAGAATCTCTTCTGACAGCCGTTTATATTTTTTTCTTTCTCACCTCTAATTACCTTTTGCTCTCCTCATGGATGATATCCTTTATGTCATCCCATAACTGATTTGGTCTTCAGTCATTGGTGTTCAGTGCTTCAAACCTGTTCTTAAGATGAATTTGAAATGCAGGTGGATCAGATAAAAGATCATATTTCGATTCTTGTGGACTTGTTTTCATTTTCTTCAGGCTCATTTTGAACTTGCACATGAGTATTTGAGGGTCTGACCCACAGTCCACCCCGGCCTAGTTTTGACTGCTGATACTGAGTTTCTCCAGCGATTCCTTCCAAAGATACAGCCCGTCTGATTCCTACGCAGCCCATTAGGTGACGTCCTTATGTAAAGTCATTGTGTGTTTTTAAAAAGATATTTGCAATGAATAAATCATTGAAAAGACAAAATTTGATCATTCTGTTTCCAGCTTCATTTCCATCACCAAGTCCATACTTTCTGATTCCTTCTCATTGTTTTCAGTTTGTGCATTCCGGTCACCAGTGATCACGAACGCATCTTGATTGCGTGTTTGGTCAGTTTCAGATTACAAAATTTGGTACAGATTTTCAATTTTTTTCCTTTTTGGCTCTAAATGCAGGATCATATATTTGAATAATGGTTATATTAACAGGTCTTCCTTAAATGTGTATGGATGATAACCTATCACTCACAACATTGTACCTTAAGATGGAACTTGATACTGACTTTTTTACTGTGAAGGCAACACCATTCTTCTTATGTTTTTCATTCCCAGTATAGTGTACAATGTGATGATCTGATTCAAAGTGGCCAGGGGGAGCCCACCTCATATCACTAACCCCAACAGTGTCAATTCAGGTTGATTCAATCCCACGTTAAAAGAAGACTAGTGCACAAAGATTATTTTTTTTACCTTTCCTATTTAACCTGTCCTGCTTTTCTAATGACTAAGATAAAAATTCAGCTTTCATCTGAGTCTGTCTTTCCATTTGCTGTAGTGGTAAGAAGCTGAGCTGCAGTCCCAGAGACACAGTCTGAATCCAGCACCTGCTCCACAGGAGACGGGTAGGCAGTCTCCCTGTGTGGTTTATTCCTCTGAAAACCCACTGGAGGGTCAGCTGTGAGTGGGTTCCACCATCAACTCCGAGGCACTTGTGTATTCTTCAAATTATTGTTGTTTTATTTTAAATCCTCAACAGTTTTTTTCTGAGATCAGTTGTGTGTTCTCACCTCCTGAAGCCGGAGGCTGGATGGAGCTACGGAAGCACGTCAACATCAGGGCTCCGATTTTAGTAAAGCTGAGCTTCACAGTTCTGTCGCCGGGCCTGCTCAAGAGCTGAAGGGTGTGTCTGTTTTCACGGGCAGGACACGTCATTTCAGAGGGTTTACAACAGGCCGTGACTCTCAGCCTGGGCCTTGTGAGAGTAAAGCCGTCTATGCATAGCATTCCGTTTGAGGGGTAATCAGGTGACTCAGCACCCGCTTTCCTCAGTCGGTTCTGACTCGGGCCTCCATCGAGTTTCTGACGCTGGGAAGGCCTGTGTGAGAGGAGACTGTCCTTGTTTCTTCGTCGGAGCAGCTGGTGGATTTGAACCACGGACTTTTTAGTTAGCACAACACACAACATCCTGCACCACCAGAGCTTCTAGATGAAATGGTAGAGGTCCCTGTAACATACGTGTGGAGAGACGTCCTAGTTCATTGTCTTTTTAGTAAAGAGATCCTCCTAGTTAATGAAAGTGCAGGGGAGGCCGAAAGGAGAGGCTGCAGCCTGTGCGTAACGCTGCGTTTCTCCTCTAGGAAGGTGTGTCCACCCCCGGGTTCTGGAAGAGCTGTTTGCAGACCGCATGGAGATGGCTGGCCCCTCGCTCTTCAGGCTGCGGGTGGTCCACCTGGACCTCAAAGGTGCACCGCCAAGGGTCTCGTACCTCTCGGAGGTAAGACCCCTCCTTCCCCCAGAGCACATTTGTCTTAACTTCTGGAGCCGAGCGTGAACGGTGTTCAATGGAAGTACTTTGCCGTGGGAATCGATTTCTCAATTTCCCCAAATTTCTGCATAGAAACAGAGCAACGAGAAGAGAAAGGGGAAAGAAAGAGAGGAAGGAAGGAAGGAAGGCAGGCAGGCAGGCAGGCAAAACCTTTTCTACAAAACACAGTGCTGAGTGTGCCCTTGGGGCGGGGCCCTGGGGAGCAACTACTAGGCCCACGGTGGGGATCCAGAAAGATGCAGTGAGGGACCTGAGAGACCGCCTGGCCTCTGCTCCCCACACACAGCCCCGCTGAGGGAGGACGAGGTGTAGGCAGGGGCAGCCTCCCTGAGTGGGAAGGAATGTTCAGACGAGGACGGGCCTCCAGAGGCCACAGCTGTCGGTTAAGATCCTGTAGAGGTGGCTGCCGAGTATGGTGTTTTTACTACTTACTTCATGAAACAAAAGATCCTGTCAAGCTGACCCATCTCTGTCCAAAATACACAAACTTGTTCTTAGAAATATAAGACAATGAGTCACATTTTAAAAAGAGCAATGGGAAAGAATTGGTGTTAAGTCCCAAGGACATGGTGAGAGAAAGGATAATTCTCAAAATCCCAACCCAACAGGGACCATGCAGCCATTTCACTGTGAGATACAAGAAATAGGAAAATGCTAGAAGACCACTAGCACTCAAGAAACTGTCAAAGGTTTACACGCAGAGAAGAATAAAACAAGTCTTCATGGTTGCCAGAGATAGAAGGAGGGAAAAGACCTACGCAGCTAGAAGACACACTGACGGTGGTGCCGAGAATGGCAGCTCCCAGGGCAGCCGGGCAGGGCCTGTACAGTCCAGGCAGAGAACAGAGTGAGCCCAGAGCGAAGGGCATCTGCCTCCGGGTGACCGTGTGACCCACCACACACACCACCAGAGCTCTGGGCTGGTTTTGTTTTGACAGAAGGGGATGCCTGTGTATGAGAGTAAGTAAATCCAGAAGCCTGTGTCCACCAGTCTGACTTTGTAAACATAAAAGCCACAGGCACAAACAAGAAATGAGATGGTTGACCAGCAGGCAATGTTCAGGTGGCCAAGGAGGGTCCAGGGTGCCCTGTGTGCAGCAAAGAAGGCAGGAAAGAGCCAGAGCATTAACTGCCGGGGCGAAAGCTGCGCCCCTCCACTGTCTCAGCTCCGTCTCCTTAGGCCATGGAGGGAAAGGCCCCCACTCTGCATACGCACCCCTTGCGTCCGAGTGATCCCCACTTCATGACACTCATCTTCCCCAGGTCTTCCCTCTGCTCCGCACGCTGGGTGCAGACGCCCTCCTCATTGAGTATGAAGACATGTTTCCCTACGACGGCCACTTGAAGCTGCTCAGGGCCAAGCATGCGTACAGGTACGTCAGTGACGGACACCTTGTGAGAAGGCCGGTGTCCCGGTGTGCACGCGGGGCAGGCACCACCTGGCCATGTGCGTGGGCAGTGAGAGTTGAGGAGACATTTCTGTCTCACATCTGTTTTTCTTTTCAATAAAAGTGAAGTATGTTCCGTGCTGAACATTTAGACAGTTTCAAAAAGGAAAACGTGCCTCAGTGATGTTCCTCCCTTGAAGAAAAGCTGGGATTCTGATTTTAAGAGCCCCGTGCTGCTCTTCTCACCTGTAGACAAGAAGTGCGCAGGGACCACTTAGCCGGGGGAGGTCTGAGCCTGTGACCGCTTAGCTGTGGGGGAGGTCTGAGAGCGTGGGGACCGCGTCCACGGGGGAGGTCTAAGTGCGTGTGGCAGTGCCTCCATATGGCTACCACCCAGCTCTTCAGCTGGGAGGATGATAGAATCACTGGGGTGAAGGTGTGGTGGGGGCACCTGAGGGGTGGTGGGGGCACCTGAGATGGGATGGAGGCACCTGAGGTGGGGTGGGGGCACCTGCTGGTTTGGACATTGTCTCCATAGAAGTCAATAAGCAACAACACAAAAGAAAAATAGGCTAGGGTCGTAGGAGCTGGGGCACAGCAGGGAAATAATGCCCTGTGAGTGTGAGAAAATGTTACACTTTTTTTAGGAAACAGACTTTAAAGCCAGGATGAAATGCCACTTTTGGCTATGAAATTGGTGAAGTTTTTTGTTTTGTTTTAAAAAATCCAGTCCTCTGATCGTAAGACAGAACACGCACACTGGCCTCTGGTGGAAGTGTGATTCGGCCATTCCAGCAACATTTGGGCATCCGTGCTCTCAGGATTCTCACGCCGGCATGGTGATGGGGCGCTGGGAAGGACAAAGGACATGTAGGGACACTCAGAGAGGACCCGGGACAAGGACGTGTATAGACAGAGAGACAGAGAGGACCCAGGATAGTTTCTTGGTGAAGTGATTGACAGCTTTCACTTTATTTGTAGTGTTTCATTTTTCTCTGTACGATGGCTTTGTGCTTTTTTTTAAAAAAAAATGTAAAAAGTACTAGGGTCCCTTTGAAATTTGAGAAGGGTAATTCCACAGTAGAGTTTATACATTAAATAATGCATTTCTAGAACTGACCAGCTTAAGTGGTGCTTCAGACATTCAAACCAAAGCCATGGCCCCTCCTCCACCTGGAAGAGAGCTGTCCCCTGTCATGGAAGCAGACTGCCTGTCCATCCCAAGGAGAGGCTGGTGGTTTAAACACTTGACCTTTTGGTTACCAGCCAGTCTGTTTATCACTGCACCACCAGTGCCCCGACACCAACCCACAGCTGAGTTTTAAGTTGCACTAAATCCACAGATGACTCACCAGGGAGTGTGTGACGTCCTGTGCTCGCTGGCGCTGCCCTCTCCGGGGCAGGGTCTCAGGTCATATGAACTCAGGAGGGTGATGAGGGGTGCTGGATCAGTGCACTCTCCACGGCCTCTCCTGGCAGCTTCCCTACGTGTGAGGAAGACCACGTTGATGAATTCTCCTGTTCATGTGAATGCTTGTGTCCCCAGAAGTCATCAGGGGACCTAGAGCTCAGGTCTGTGGCACCTTTTCTTGCCCATAGAAGGGCCAACCACTTCCTGTGAAAGGCCAGGTCCTACACCAGCAGGCCGTGTGGTCATTGGCCTCTGTTGGCACTGCTGAGCACAAACCAGCCGTAGATGGCTCTAACCGAGGCAGGCCCAAATGCCAATGGACTTTAGAGGGAGAAGCCCCTTGTGTCTGTTCTGCTTGCTTTCAACCACATCCACACGTGGGAACACTCCCTGAGAGGTGCCAGAACACGTTGGAGGGAGCTGGAGATCCCCAAGATGGGCTGAGGATCCCCGAGGTGGCCCAGGGTCAGTGCTTCCGAGGTGGGCTGGAGTCTGCAGGCCAGCTGTGGGATCTGTGCAGAGCGGGCACCTCCAGCCTGCTGCCCGGTGGTTAGGACAGCGAGATACGAGCAGGCATTACTGGAGGCCCCAGGACGCAGCAGAGCACTGGTGCCTGGGGTGTGGCGTGGAGCCCTCCTTGAACCCTGCATGTCATGGCAGCCTGAGGGACCCAGGCTGGTCCCCTCTGTTATGACATCAGCTTCACAGTGACCCCCAGAGAGACAGCTGAAAGGCCGCGCTGCAGTCTTGACAGAGGGAGCTGCTGGCCACCCAAAGACCCCACTGCTGTGGTGGCTGGCACCCAGCAGCAGCCCTACAGGAGGGGGGGGCAGCCTCCTCTGTAACTCATGGCTTGAGAAGCCCAGTGAGGGCTCAGCTAGGCATCAGCTCTGACTCCGTGGCAGTGAGGCCTTGAAATGGAATCTTTACAGAAGCCTACAGCCTTGTCTTGCTCCCACACAAAAGGTGGAGGTTTCAAATCACTGACCTTTGTCTAGTAGCTGAGACCACTGCCCCAGCAGAGTTCCTTATTCTTCCCCAGCCCCTCAGAGATCAGAGAAATCCAGCACCTGGCCAGACAGAATGACCTAGAGGTGATCCCTTTAGTGCAGACCTTCGGGCACATGGAGGTAAGTGGGGACAAGGGGTCACCTGTGTGGGGATCACTGCAGTGTGGGAGCCACAGGGCTGATAGGCCTGCTGGACTCCTGGAGCAGCCAGACAGTAGAACAGAGGGAAAAATAAAGTGAGGGGAGGAACAGAGAGTGGGAGGAGGGAGAGAGTGGCTGAAGGAACAGACTGGGAGGAGGGACAGAGTGGGAGGAGGGACAGAGGGTGGGAGGAGGGACAGTGCGGGAGTAGGGACAGTGCGGGAGGAGGGACAGAGGGTGGATGGCCAGGCGGGGGTGTTCTGGTGGGACATGCGGGGCTGGAACGACCCCGAGTTCAGTCTCTTTTGGTTTCTCAGAGCATGGGTGTGAGGTGAGCCTGGGTGGCTCTGTTTTTGAGTCCCCGCATTATCTTTCTGGTGGTCACCACGTACCCTCAGGGTCTGAGTGTCTGTTTTTAGGGAGGGCTCTAGGAAGAGGCCATGCTGACCTTAAAGCACAGAGCCTGCCTGGCTTTGGCCCTGCCTGTGACATAGCCTGTTTCCCTAGCTCGTTGTCCCCGTCCAGCTGGCATGCGCAGAGGTGGCCATGGGACTGTAGCGTCAGAGCTGACTTAACTTTGGGGATCAGTCCCTCAGCCATGAGGGAGGCACCCTGCTGCTCTTCTGATTGAAAATCCTCTGCTGTGGCCTCTCGGAGCTCACAGACATGCTCACTGATAAACTGATGACAACATGAATAACAGTACTGCTCAGGCCATGACGGATGACAGGCCACATCGTGAGAGATGGAGAAAAAATTTAAACTGTTAACAACTTCATCTCACTGGGATCCACAATCAATACCCTTGGTACCAGCAGTCAGGAAATCAGGAGACTCATTGCACTGGGAAAGTCCGCAATCAGGAACCTCTCCAAATTACTGAGGTGCAATGATGTCAGTTTGAGGACTAAGGTGCATCTGATTCAGGCCTAGGAGAATTCATTCCTTTGAGCTGTGGTGTTGGAGAAAAGTGCTGAACATCCCATGGACTGCCAAAAGAATAAACAAGTATGTCTCGGAGGAGAGTGTAGCCACAGTGCCCCTTGGATCATCTTACGTAGTTCGGGCATGTTGCTAGGAGGAGCTATTCCTTGGAAAGATTGAGGGACTGTGAAGGAGAGGATGAATTGACACAGTGACTGCTGCCATGGGCTCTAGTGTGTCAGGATGTGTGAGGATGGCACAGGATAAGACAAGGTTCAGGTCTGCTGTCCATAGGGCTGCCATGTGTTGTACTGGACTCAACGGTACCTGACAATTTGGATCAGAACCAGGGTCAGTGAGGGGGGAGTCCCCCTCCTCCAGGGCAGGGAAGCCTCGCTTGTCTGGCCCCCCCAGCCTCCCTGGCCCCTTTGGGGCTGCCTTTCTTCTTGGCTGTGGAGGTGGCTCCTAGTCAGTTCAAGGTGTGGCACGGCCACTTGACAGCAGAGTGACCAATCTCATGGCATGCCACAGATATGTCATTTGCATAGGCTATTTACTAAACTCTGCAAAATGCAAACCAATCAGAATAGGATGGAGTCTGAAACCAGGCAAAAAAAAGGTCAAATATGTATGTTCACAACTTACCCCATAAGTTTTAGTCTGTTCTGGGCAAAAGTAACAAACCCTCAGCCCACCTGCAATCCCACAAGATCAGAGGGAGACTCATCAATAACCTGCAGTTTGCAGATAACACAACCTCATTTGCTGAAAGTGAGGAGGACCTGAAGCACTTGTTGCAGAAGGTCAGGGAACATAGTCCTTCAGGATGGATTGGATCGCAGTGTTAGGAAAACAAAGATTCTTACCACTGGACTGATAGGCAGTCTCAGGATGGATGGAGAGGAGTTTGAAATTGTCAACAGATTCATTTTACTTGGACCCACAATTAACACTCTTGGTACCAGTAGTCAGGAAATGAGAAGACATGTTGCATGGGAGAAATCTACATTTAGGGACCTCTGCAAATTATTGAGTAATGATGTCAGTTTGAAGACTAAGGTGCATCTTACTCAGGCCACAGTCTTTCTGATTACTCATTGTGCATCTGGAACTGGACATTGAGTAAGGCTAACAGGAAAAGAATTGACGCCTTTGAGCTGTGGTGTCATAGAAGGGTACTGGACATCCCAAGGACAGCCAGAACAAACAGGTAAGTCTTGGAATAGGTGCAGCTGGAGTGCTCTTTGGAGGCAAGAATGATGAGGCTTTGTCTCACATACTTTGGACATGTTCCTAGGAGGTGCTATTCCTTGAATAAGGACATAATGCTGGGAAGAGTAGAAAGTTAGCAAGGGAGAGGAAGACCCTTAACCAGGGGAACTGACACAGTGACTGCTGCAAAGGGCTCTTGTGTGTCAGGAAGTGAGGATGGCGCAAGATAGAATAGGGTTCAGATCTTTTGTTCGTAGGGACGCTGAGTTATACTCAATTTGGCGGCACCTAACAATAACATACTCCACCTATGCCTGGGTGGGAAACTGAGGGTTTAGGGGAATCTCAAGCTGCTTTTGTAAAATGCAGAGGTCACTTGGAGGAACTCACTTCACTGTGGGACTGGAAGGTACCATAAGGGTAGTGACAAGCCAGTCGGGAGCTGGGGCCAAGGGCATGTATTGGAGGGCCAGGAACACAGAGGTCAGACAAGCTGAACCTTGTCCCCCATGTGAAGGGGCAGAACCAGGGCCTAGACCTGCCCACCCAAGACAGACCAGTACTCAAAGGGGTGGCTTCTCCCTTGTCAGCTGTCACCGCTAGGGACAGATGAGTACCTGCGGGCTGTGCCCACAAGCCTAGCCCTCCTCGTGTCCTTGTGCTGACCAGACACAGGAACTCACAGGCCCAGGCCCGTCTCTGCACTGTTACCACTGGGGACACGGGTGCCTGAATGCCCAGGCCCGCCTCTGTCTTTATCTCATGTCTGTCTCTGTTCCTGCCTCCTGGTGTAACCCTTTTTCTCTGTATTTCCATCTCTGTGTGTCTGTCTCTATTTCTCTGTCTCTCTGTTGCTTCTGTCCCCGCTCTGCCCGCAGTTTGTGCTGAAGCACCCAGTGTTTGCGCACCTCAGAGAAGTGGCTCTCTTCCCCAACACACTGAACCCCCACAAGGCAGAGTCGCTGGCACTGGTAGGAGCCATGGTGGACCAAGTGATGGAGCTGCACGGTGAAGCCCGGAGGCTCCACATTGGCTGTGATGAGGTGCAGTCCCTCCCCTCGCCCCTTGGCCTCACTCCAGCATTACTCCATGCTGGGAGTCCACTCGCCCCTCTGGAGCCTGAAGACAGGTTTGCCCAGGAGATGGTGTTCCGTGAGGCTCCCAAGTTCAAGTTCCTTCTGACCAGAGCTTAGAAAGAGGGCCTGGGCTCAGGCTTCCTAGGTGGGCTCTAGGGTAAGCAGACCCCAAGGGTCTTGTGTGCCAAATGAAACCCCCAGGACAGCAAACAGAGCCCAACCCCTACCCAAGGACAGCAGACAGGCCCCATGATACCACCCCACCCCCCCAAACAGAGGACAGCAAACAGGCCCCATCCCTCCCCTGGGGACAGCAGACAGAGGCCTCCGGGACAGGCCCCAACCCCTACCCTGGGAGAGCAGACAGGACCCCAGGGCAGGCCTCCCACCCCCAGCCCAGGACAGCAGACAGAGGCCCCCGGGACATGCCCCCCCCCCACCCTGGGACAGCAGACAAGATTAGTGATGTCAGATTCCGAGTCCTGGAACTCGGAATTGGCAGTTTGAGGTGTGAGGGTTAGAGGAAGTGCCTTTCGGCCCGGAGCACTGACTGGGACATCTCTTGACTGTCCTGGGCACCATGTGTGCATGTGTCATGCGTCGTAGGCATTCCTCCTGGGCTCCTCCACTCAGCACCATGTCTTCACGGTGCTCTCTCATGCTGGCTGCGTCAGGCTGCTGCTCCTGGCTGGGCTGCACACATTCTGAAGTCACAGTCGTGGTTTGGCTATTGTGACTAGTGCTGCTGTGACCCTGGATTCCCAGTTTAGGTCTGCGTGGTCCTGCCCCTTCCCCAAGCTTTGCCAGTAGTGATCCTACCAAGAGCCCATGGGGACAGTGCTCCGGGACTCAGGGCCCCGTAAGGACGGTGCTCCGGGACTCGGGGCCCAGCAGGGACAGTGCTCCGGGACGCAGGGCCCAGTGGGGACGGTACTCCGGGACGCAGGACCCAGTGGGGACGGTGCTCCTACCCAGAGCCCAGCGGGAATGGTGCTGCAGGACATGGGGCCCAGCGGGGACGGTGCCCTGTGGCTCCTCCTCCAGGTCTACTTTCTTGGCGAAGGGGAGACCTCTCGGCTGTGGCTGAGCCAGGAGTCGAACACCAAAGCTAAGCTGTGTCTGTCCCATGTGAGGGCCGTGGCCAGTCATGTGCTTGCCCGACACCCCACCCTCAGGCTGCTGGTATGGGATGACATGCTGCGTGACATGCCAGAAGATCTTCTCCAAGGTGAGAACCCCACCCCCCAAAGAGGCTGCCCCTGGGACTCACATCAGGGACCCCCGCCTGGCCCCCACCCCAAGGCCGTGAGCCCCACAACCAGCAGTATCCCACTGTCTGCTCCAGGACCCATCACTGCAGGGAGCCCCCTTTCTGAGTCGGGGTAGATTCTGGAGTGGGATGGTGGTGTTGGGACGGGTCCATGGGGGGTAGTGCGGTCCCTGCTGTATGGGAACGTGGTCCCCATGTCCTTGCAGAGTCGGGCGTGCCGGAGCTGGTGGAGCCAGTGCTCTGGGACTACGGAGCTGACGTGGATATCCATGGCAAGGGTCAGTACCTCGGATCCACAGGTGAAGGGCACTCCCAGGGCAGGCTGACCAGATGCGCTCAGGGGCAGGGTCCTCAGCGTCCCTTCTCCTGCCTGAGAACCCTGGCCATGTCCAGCTGCTCCTCCCTTGAGTACGCCTGCAGCCAGCCTCACGGTGCGGGCCTCCCTTCAGATGGATCCCTCTGCAGGCCCCACATTGCAGGTCTAGTCCTGGGACTGTTTGTGGGGCCTGTGACAGTGCCCTGAGCGGGGCTGACCCTCTGCTTTGTCCCCTCAGTGGCCCTCATGGAGAAATTCCAGAAGTGTGGCTTTACCCGGCTGTGGGCAGCCAGTGCCTTCAAGGGAGCCACAGGCCCACAGCAGGCACTCACGCCCATCCAGCACCACCTGCACAACCACCTGCAGTGGATGCAGGCCGCGCAGGCCGGGCCAGCAGGGGCGCTGCAGGGCATCGTGCTGACCGGCTGGCAGAGGTGCAGATCCACCCCGGGCCAGTGAGGGGCCTGGGCGGGGAAGCCTTACCCTGCAGCTGAGTCCTCTCTCTGGGCCCAGGTACGATCACTTCGCGGTCCTGTGTGAGCTGCTGCCTGTGGGGATCCCCTCGCTGGCCATCTGTCTGCAGTCAGTACAGCAAGGTATGACACCCCCCCACACGCCACACTCCCAGAAGCCCCCACACTCGGCCAGGCTTGAGGCCATGAGGAGCAGGATTAGCAGGGCAGTACACGTTCTCAGGGCCTTGCGGGGCCATCGTCCACCTGTCCCGTGTCCACTAGGTAGGGTCCACTGTGTGGTGTGGGGCCCCTGAGCAGCACTTCCGTGACAGCATGAAGTCAGAGGCCCCCAGGCAGGCTGCACACGTGCTGACCCCGTGTCCACTGCAGGAGGTTTCACCGAGGCGGCCAAAGACGAGGTGGAGAGCTGTCTTGGAGTGGCGAGCCTGGACGTAACAGACTTCTCGAGGTAGGGCTGAGCCTCCTGAGCCCGTCTCCTCACCAGCACCCCCGAGCTCACCCCTCTCTCTGCAGGGAGGGCACCGGCTCCTTCCCGGGCAGCGATGTCCTTGCCCTCGTCACGCAAGTCAGCGTCCACCTGCGGAGCTCTGTGGAGGGCCTACTGGATGGGAACAGGTGAGGTGCCCTCGACCCTGCAGACACAGCAGGTCACCGTGCTCCCCTCCCTTCTGCCCACCTGCGTGTTCCGCCAGGTATGTGGCCGGCTGGTTCAGCCCCTACCACCGCAGGCAGAAGGTCATCCATCCTGTCATGCTGCAGTACATCCAGCCCGAGGCACTCAGGTACCCACGCCCAGGACCCCTCCTCGGCTGCTCCCGCGGCTGCCAGAGCCACCCTCCTGCTTCTGCCCTAGCCCCTAGTTCCTGCCTCACCCCCACCTAGTTCTACCCCATATCCACGTGGATCCCCAGGCCTGCCCCACTCCTGCCTGGTTTCCCTGTCTGACTCCCCATTCTCCCAGGTTCTGCCCCATCCCTGTCTGGGTCCCCCATCTGCCCTGTCCCTGCTGAGCTGCACACCAGGACCCCAGAGCTCACTGGCCGTATGCCTCAGCCTCCTAGCCCACTGGGGTGTCCTGGTGCTGGAACTGGAGACTGCCATGAAGCGTATTTTCTACCCGGATGCTGTGGAGGAGTGGCTGGAGGAGAACGTGCAGCCTAGCCTGCGGCGACTGAAGAGCCTTGTGCAGGACCTGAGAGAGGCCGCTGGGCAACCTGAGGATGGAGCAGGGCCTTGTGGACATGTGCAAGAAGGGTCCTGAGGACACAAGGGAACCCTGGAAGCAGGCAGGGACCTCCCACACCTGGCTGACCTGGGAACACGGAGCCACGTGGCTGAAGCAGACCTGCCTTACCCACGTCCAGCTGTGTCCGGTGCCCAGTGGAACTGCTGGATCAGGATGGCCAGCGACAGCACTGGCTGCCCTGGGAGCCAGCACAGGAGTCTTCGTCGTGTGCCATCAAGCTGACGACAGATCACAGCGACGCTATTAGGACAGTGGTCTGGACCTTGTGTTATCCTGTGCCAGCCTCACCATCTCTAACACACCTGCTCCCGTTGCCCCGGCACCGTGGCAGTCCATCTCATCCAGGGTCTTCCTCTCCTGTGCTGACCTACCCAAGAATTATGTCCTCCCTGGTCCCTTCTGACAGCATGCCCAAAACATGTGAGAGTTTCAAAATCACTGCTCCAAGGAGCAACCTGGTTTCACCCTCTCCAGAACAGACCTGTCTCTTGGTGGTCCATGGTATGTATGATACTCCTTTCAAGCACAACTCAAGGGCATCAATCCTTCTGTTATCCTAAGTCGTTCTCCAGCTCTCTGATACATAGCAAGCAAGTGAGAAGACTATGGCTTTGGTCAATTTCAGACCGCAAAATTTGGTAAAAATTCCTAATTTCCTCCTCTTTGGCACTAGAAGTAGGAGCATATACTTGAATAATAGTCGTGTTAATGGGTCTTCCCTGTACGTGTATGGATATTAGCCTATCACTCCCAACATTGTATTTCAGGACAGAACCTGAAGTTGACTCTTTGACTATGAATGCAACACTGTTCTTCTGTTTTTCATTCCCTGCATAGTATGCCACAATAGCTAATTCAAAATGACCATAGCAGGTCCATCACTTCTCACCAATGCCTAGTATGTCGATAGTCACACATTCCATTTCATTCTTAATGATAGCCAATTTCCCAACATTAAAGCCATGAACATTTCATGTACCAATTGCTAACTGATTTTCCTCATTTCAACTGACTTCTAGGCTCTACCACTATACTACTGTGTCCTGTGTTTAGTGTTCATAGGTTTTCAAAAGCCTTTTATTTAGAAGTAGACTGCCTATCCTGCTTCCATCTGGGAGCTCCACCAAAACCATGTTCTAATTGGTGCTGCTGAAGTGCTCTTTGGAGGCAAGAATGATGAGGCTTCGCCTAACATACTTTGGAAGAAGTGCTATTCCTTGGGAGTGAGCCATGACACTGGGAAGGGTGGAGGGTTGGCGAAGGAGAGGAAGACCCTCAACCAAGTGACTGACGGATGACTGCTGCAGGGGGCTCTTGTGTGTCAGGAAGTGTGAGGATGGCGCAGGACAGGACTGGTTTCAGATCATTATGAGTCGTACTTGACTCGATGGCACCTAACAACATGACTTTGGTCAGGCACACCTTAGTCTCTAGACTGACATTGTTGCTCCTTAGCACTCTGGAGGGGTCCCCGAGCAACTCATCTTTTTCTGACTACTGGTACCAAGGGTATTGACTGTGGCTCTGAGCAGGATGAAACTGCAAACCACCACCTCAATCTTTTCCCCATCTGTCAGGACTCTTTTAAAAGTTGAACAACAAATTTTAATCTTGAATCTTTTACCCAGTCTTCAATTTATTAATATGAAAAGGCTTGATAAATTGCAGTTTTCTCATTATCGTATCACTGTGTAACAAGCCCTTGTTACAAGGTCTGGATCTTTGATTTTTTTCCTGTTTGCTATCCTTTATTAAAGGGTCCCATACCACCATGAGACTCCAGCCAAACCAGACAGGTCCCCCAATACAGCAGGAGGCTTGGAAGGGGAGGGGAATAACTTAGGATCCCACCACATCTCCTTGGAAACAGAAACCCACCACAGACAGACGGACAGACAGACTGGGGTGGGAGAGGAGAACTTGCTTCACTCTTGACTCTCCTCCCCTTGCCCCTACTTGAAAAGAAAGTCAAACACTGGCTATGCAGCCCCCCCAGCCTACCCATAGCAGCATTTGTGGGACACCACCACTACCCCCTACAAGGGGTGGCCCCAAGGGAGCTTCTTATCTCTCGTCCTTCACTTTGGTTTGCTCCTGGCATCTCCGGCCCTCTTCCCTCCTTCGCCCTCCAGCCGAATCACCCACTCTTCTATCACCTACTCAGACCTTCTATCTTCCAGACCTCCCTGCCCCAGGGCTTCTGGGGAAGCAGCGTCTCAGGCCAGACCCTCTACCCAGAACATGGGCTCACACAGCCGCCCCACTCTCCTTGAGGTCAGGGGCTGAGCGCTGCCATCTCGTCTGTGGGGGAGTAGTGTATGGGGGGTAACGGGGCCCTGGGGGCCTTTGGGATGGGTATAGTTGGGGCTGCTGGGGATAATAGTTGTGCTTTTTGGGCTGTAAGTGCTGGGGTTCAGGCTGTGTGGAAGCCCCTCCGTGGGGTTGGCCCCCTCCATCCAGGGAGTCCCTGCGGGGGCGGTGGGACCTTCGAGGACTTGGGGGCCTGTGAGGAGGGGTGGCTGGAGGAGGCGTGATCTCCTCTGGGGGTGGCAGAGGTGCTGGTGTCTCACTGCCTGCCATCCCTGCCCAGGACTCCTGGTGCTGGGGGTTGCTCTTGAAGGGGAAGCGCAGTTTGCAATCATGTGGGGGCACAAAGCGGGCGGGGGGGCCTGCGCAGTCCCCCACCATGCCCCCCAGAGCCCTGCAGTCCCTGCAGCCGTAGCTGCTCCTGCTTGAGCCAACGAAGGCGGCCACGACGGAAGGCAGGTTCCTCCTCCATCAAGCAAGACACCCGCTCCCAGCTGGACAGGGAGGCGAGCTGGGCTGGGCTGAGGGCACACGGTCACTGGACACTGCCTCTTCCAGGGCCTCAGACCCCTCAGGAGCAGCCCAGGCGGCTACACCTGATTCTCCATCCTCATTGTCATGATCCTGGGCCAGGGGGATAACCCTCTCCACGCGGAGCATGCGGTCTCGCAGGGCTTGCAGCTCTCCATCTTTGCAGTTCTGCAGCTTCACCTCTTGCAGAATCCCCGTGAGCTTGTCAATGTGAGCCCGGAGGTCTTCCACTTCCACTCCTCGGGCTCCTTCTTCACTGCCACCACAGCTGCCTTCCTCCTCACCCACCGTGTCCCAGGCATCTCCGGGCGCAGGTGCGGCACAATTCTCGCATCTTGAGGGCAGCAAGGGCCTCAATCTTGGCTCGTCCATGCCGGAAGTCAGCCAGGGCCACCTCGTAACAGATCTCCTTCACTGCCTGCATCTTCAGGTCTGCCATGGTGGCCCAGCGAGGGTCTTTGCCCTGCAGCTGCCACCACTGGGGGATCTGGTAAACTCTGCGAGGGGCCCTGCGCTTGCCACTGCTGGGCAGACCACAGCACTTGACAATGGTCTGGACCGTGGTGGGAGGCAGCTGCTCTCTCGAGATGAGCCGCCAGCTCTCCTCACAGGAACGCTTGTCAGAGTCATTCCCGCTGTCTGAATCTGCATACAAGCACCGCCGCTCCAGCAGATCAGCTTCTTCCTTCTCTTTCGGGTACTGATTCTCTAAATCCTGCAGTCTCTTCTCCATCTCCAACTTGATATCAATGCCTTGCTGCTCCAGCAACTCCTGCTGCGCTAAGTTCCAGTCAACAGGCTCAGACGGTGGTCCTGGGGGTGGTGGCACCCCCGTCCCCTCTCCAGCCGCGCTTGTTCTGGGTGATTGAAGCAGAAAACATGGTTTTTACCCATCACAATCCTATTTCCTGATTTCAGAATGAGGGGCTCAGTCACCAGCTTTCCATTGACATACGTCTCAGCTCCTTCACATGGCTCCAGTGCGACCACCACTTCTCCATCCCCGGAACAGACAATGTTGCTCCCGAATGAACTGCCCAGTTAGTTTGATGTCCACATCCCCCTGGCCAACCCTGGTGACGCCATCTTTGCTGTGGTAAAGCAGGCATTCTGACATCAGTGGATCTTCACTCAGGTTCACTAGGTGGGGAGTCTTTGGAGAGAAGACGCCCACGGTTCCACCATCCTCCCGCACGGCCACTCCCATTTCAGCCAGCAAGGCTTCTCTCTCCACCCTCAGGGCTTCTGTCTTGCGTAGCTTCTCTTCCCAGGTCTCGTTCAGCTCAGCTATAATCTTCTCTGTTTCCTGCAACCTCTCCATGGCCTCCTCGGGCCCTATCTGGGGCTCATCATTGGGGGCGAACTTTGGCTCCAGCTCTCCATTGTGTGCAGGGGGAGATATGGGTGAAGACGAAGCAGGGGGAGTTGACACCGGTGGCAGAGCACCTCCAGGACTCCCCTCTGCCACCTTCAAGCCTCCCAGGGCTGAGGCTGAGAGTCCCTGAGCCATCAGCAGTTCCCGCAGCCGGGCCACCTCTTCCTGCAGCTCTCGGATCAGCCTGGCATTTGGGTCTTCATTGATGATGGCATTGCAGCGGATCTGCTTGGTGCGGTCGGCATACCTGAGGGTACTTAGAGTCTCCTCATAGTTGATGTCAGCAGGGCTCAGGGCTGCGATCATTGTTGTCCGTGAATTCCCACCCAAATTCTCCTTGAGTAACCAGGTGAGCACAGAGTCCCTGTAAGGGATAAAATCCGACTTCCGCTTCTTTGATTGCATATCCGCAAGGGCTGAGATCACCTTCCCTAGAGTGGTCAAGGACCTATTGATGTTAGCACCTTCCTTCAGGCGCATGTCCCGAGCCCCCGAGGAGTCGGCCCGCTCACTCCCAGCAAGGCCCACCAAGCTGATCTTACTAACCTTCTCAGAGTCCAGGCCAGTGAGCTGGTCGTGGCAGCGCTGAGTGAAGACAATGGTGAAGACAGCATGGGAACAGCTGCTGGTCTCATTCATATTATTGGCAGCCAGTCCGTGCCTTATTACCACAGTCCATGAGGTCAGCAATATCTTCATAGGAAGTCACAGCCAACTTAGACAAGTCCTGCACATAGGGGCCCAAGATAGGGTGCTCGCGGACCCGCAGAGAGCCTTGACTCTTGGGATTCAAAAGGTCTCATACTCGTTCACAGTAGATCTCCGTATAGCTCACCTCCACAGAATAGAAGAGCTCGGCACTCTGGTTCCTACTAACACGGGAGAAGAGATCCTCACAGAACTGAGGCACGATGCCTTGCTGCCCAGGTTCCTGTCGCCCCATCATGGTACAGGATTTTCCAGTTCCAGTCTGCCCATGAGCAAAGATGCATACATTGTAGCCTTCAAAGGCATGCAGCAGCATCTCTTCTCCAATGTCTCAATACACCTGCTGCTGAGATGCAAATTGGGGGTCCTCAGCCAAGGTATGTGACCAGTAGGAATAGTCGGAGGTGAAGTTTTTGGGGGCATCCTTGCTCTGTTTGGGATTGAAGATGGAGGTGGTGTTGCCCTGCATGCTGACCACACACTTGGCATCTCGGCTGATCTCACGGGTGTTGAAGGGTCGAACCCTCACAGCCACTTTCACTGAGGCACCAGCCATGGTTCCAGATACTCTCCCCTCAACTGGTGTCCTGCCCCAGATCAGGGGGGCTGTATCAGTTCTGGCTGCTATCAGCCCTTGTAAGGGGAGCCCCATCCTACACTTTGGGCCTGGCCACGTGAGCTGGGGCTGTGGAGAAAGCCCTCGGTGCAGCAGGGCTCCCAGAGCAGTTTGGCAGAATGCAAAGGGACAAACTTTCCAGTCAGTGTGAGACGCGAAGTAGGCAAGCGCAGAGCAAACTGAAGGCTGCCCCGGGCCCTTGGCCGGTCCCTGGGCAGCAGGCATTGGACTCGCACCCCGGGGCGGCGGCAGCAGCAGCGGGCGCGTGCGGCCAGCGCCCGCCCGGGCAGCGCGAGCTGGGGCGGCAGCGAGGGGCGGGGGCCCGCGATCTCTGACTTCTCGATGTTGAGATGCAATCCTTGATCTGTAGCAAGTGCCTCAAGTTTCAGTAAGGTCATCTGCATAAACAGGCTGTCATGGATGAGTCTTCCTCTGCCCTCAGGATCAGAGGAACACTCACTGATAGTCTGTATTCTTTATGAAGTCTGGCCTCTCACAGGATGTGTGCTTTAGTGCTCTGGAAACACGGGGTCAGTCATGACCCAAGCATCTCATCCCCCTGGTTTTTCACCTGTGCCCCCCTCAGGTGCCCCATCCTTCCCCCTCCTGAGGCTTGGGGAGGTGGGGCGGCTGCGTGAGATGGCTCTCATTCTTGGTCGGCCAGGGCAGGATGAACAAACGGACTCTGATTACAGCACTTCATTTTTATTTTAAAGGGAAAAAACCCAACTATTTAAAAAAAAGCCTTTGGCATGTTCATTCAGATAACCAGATCCTCAAACTACAGATCCACTGAAGGCCCTCCCCCCGGGGGAGGGGGTTCTCTCCTGCTCCCAGAAAGTATTTCTGGGCTTCAGCTCTGTGTCCTTGGGGACCACCCTGGCCAGGCTCTGTGTAATCTCCCAGACAAGAGGCATCTCTGTGCCCCTTACCCCTCTAGAGCCCTGAGTTCAAGGCCAGGAACAGCCTCCAGCCTGCATAGAGGCCCTCTGGGGCAGCCACATCACTGCTCTGCTGGAGTCTGGGCTTGGGGAGCTAAGAAAGCCAGGCCAGGGGTGCAGGGCACAGGACGGGACATCCCAACCCCCGATGGGTCCATGGGAGAGTGGGGTCTCAGGTGCTTTAAAGTATCAGTGGCCGCCAAGGCTTTGGCCGAGGATGGACTTCTGCTGGTTCCCACGTCATGATGCTGGGCCCAACAGGCCTCTCGCCCCACAGGCAGCTGATTCCACCTCAGACCAAGATACGATACAGCAGGGGATTCAGTGGCCAAGTGTCCAATTAAGAAAAGGGGTGGAGAAGGTGCTGGGACCTCTGGGCTCACACTGCAGGTGTCCACAGTCGTCACTCCAGCCCTGGCCAATACCTAAAGTGTGCCAGGTATCCAGAGGAGAGAGTCTGGCTGCCCACCGTCTGTAGAGCTTGAGCCCCCACACAGGGCCTAACCTGTCTGGAGCTGGGCAGCCACTCAGGCTTCCATGACCACCCCAGGTCCAAGGTTTAAAGCTGTTTCACCAGGGAAAGGTGGCCAAGCCCAAACTGCTCCCAGCATACCTCCACGCAGAGGTCCCACCTCAGGGCCCACACGAGACCCCCCACCAGGACGAGAGCCAACAGGCTGCAGGGCACACCCACAAGAGCCCACCACTGCTGTGGAGACAGCCTCATGCCGGCTGGCCCGGCCATCAGCTGTGGGCCCCCTCGTCCTCGTCACTGTCACTGCTCTGTGAAGGCGCTCCAGGGCTCTCAGGGCGATGCAGCTCCAGGAAGCTGGTGATGAGCTTGGCAACAGCATCCACATCACTGGATGAGGCGGCAGACAGGCCGTCAGCACCGCTGCCCTGCCCTCCCCACCCCAAGCCTGGGAGAGGCCCACACCGATGTCTTCCACAGACACACGCACACATGGAGTCTCCCACAGGACACATACACGGAGCCTCTGCACCCCCAGGACAGACAGACACACAAACACACACACAAACATGTGGAGTCTGCCGCAGAACATGTGCACACACACACGGGGCCTCTGCACCCCCAGGAGACAGACACACACGGAGTCTGCCACAGGATGCAAACACACGGAGCCTCTGCACCCCCAGGACAGACACACAGACACACACACAAACATGTGGAGTCTGCCGCAGAACATGTGCACACACACACGGAGCCTCTGCACCCCCAGGACACAGACACACAAACACAGAGACAAACATGTGGAGTCCGCCACAGAACATGTGCACACACACACGGGGCATCTGCACCCCCAGGAGACAGACAAGAGACACAAACATGGAGCCTCTGCAGTCCCCATGACACAACCCCACCGACATCTCTGTCTCTCTTTCTCTCTCTCTCTCATACGCACACACGGCCCCCACTACTCCCCAGGCAAACCACAGAGTCCCCCACAATATGTGCTTGGTCGGCCACTCACCTCCGGTGGCCCATGACAGCATTCTGGGTAAGAGGGTGTGAGAAGCCCGTCACAAACCGCAGCACCACCATGTAGCCCTTCCCAAAGTACCGCACCTTCTCCTCCTCAACATTCACATCCCGGATGTCGCTCAGCAGGACCACCACTGTGGGCACAGGTCAGCAGCAACTCACCTCTCCCCATCACGCCAGTCTGCACGTGAGGCTAACCCTCACCACACAGCCAGGAGCCTGCACCTAAGTGTACTCACAAACCACAGCAACCACGAGGGGCCCTGGTCCTAGATGGCACGTGACAGGTGACCCTCATGTCACGGCACATACAGCAATTCAAGGGAACAGACCACTGGTCCCTCCTAGCCCAGGTGAGGGGACAACACGTGTTACCCCAACCCAGGTGAGGGGCCATCAGGTGACCACGGTTGGCATCACCCCTAGTATGGTTGAGAGACCACAACATTGACCATGGTGGGCATATCAGCCCCCCACGGGCTCACTGGTCTCCGTGGAGACAGCTGTCTGCTCTGTTCTACCACCAGTCGTACACATGCTCCACTCTGCTTTCTTCATGGCCCTAGTCACAGAAGTGCATTCCTGACCCTGAGGGATGGGGGCCCATGCTTCAATGGCAGCTGTGGTGAGACCCTACTCAGGTACCCAGAGCAGCCCCCCTTGGTCCTGACACCCTGCTGTCCATCAACCACCTCAGCACAAGCCCCACAGAGACCCCAAAGCCTGAGACCAGGTAGCACATCTATCTCCCTGGATCCCTGCAGGTCTAGCCTCCAAGGAATCTGCTCTAAGCTCAGTAAACTGGGTAAAAGCGATTAACCCCTAAGACAGGTGCCGCGAACCAGAAGCCACCCGGTGCTTCCTTGAGCGTTTTGCCAAACAAGATGTGCCCATGATAGAGAAATGGAGCAACTGAGAAGCGGGGCGATACACAGGGCCAGCATCTGTGACAGAGAAGTGAGACGGCGATACGCAGGGGCAGCATCTGCGATAGAGAAGTGGGAAGAGCGATACACGGGCAGAGTCCATGATAGAGAAGTGAGGGGGGCCAATATGCAGGGGCAGCGTCTGCGACAGAGAAGTGGGAAGAGCGATACATGGGGCAGCGTCTGCGTTAGCTACGCAGGGGCAGTCCGTGACAGAGAAGTGAGGGGGGCAATACGCAGGGGCAGCGTCCGCTGGATCCCTGCTGAAGCACAGGCCCTCCTGGGTGAGCAGTCAAGGGCACGGACTCCTCTTAGGGTCCTCCCTGCAGGCACTAGCTGGCCTCTGGGGGGGCCAGTGCACCCTCACAACAACAGGAATAGAAGAGACTAGAGAGCACACTCGGCAGCCCTCTGTGCAGGCCTCTGCCCACACCTCACCTTGCTCGTGGCCAGCTCTGCAGAGGGTCAGCAGCTTGCGGTACAGGCTGTATGTCTTCAGCACAACCTTCCCGGTGCTCTTGTTGAAGATAGCTTCCTGGAAACACAACCAGAAGGCATCAGTCCTGTGATGGGCTCTCTGTCCTGTCCACGCCACCGCCTCCAAGTCTGAGGCCCATCATGCACGCCGCCGCTCCCCCAAACACCTCACACGGGCCACCCATATGGGAGCCATGGTCAAGCACAGCCTGCCAGGCGCTGCCCCAACTGCATCAGGAATATTTGGTGGGGTCTGACCTCTGCACCCCTGAAGCTCCAGGCATCTGGGAACCTAGGGACAGTCGAAGCCACACAGCTGCTCATTCAAAACAAAGAGCAGAGTGACATGCCATCAAGTTGGAGAAAGAGGGTGGGGGGTGCCAGCACCACAGGGATTTGTGAAGACCACGGGAGAGGAACCAGCACTGGGCACGCCGAATCGCCCACATTCCAGGCTGTGGCAGCGTCCAGGAGTAAAGGAGGAGGAGTGTCACCAGCCCACGGCCGTCAGGACCCTCACAGTGCTGCCAAAGCCCCCGAATGGGCAAGAGGAGCAAGCCATGAGCAGGTGGAGGCCGGTCAGCATGGAGCCAGAAAGGCAACTGGGCTGAGACACAGACCTGGGGGTGCGGGATACCCTGCACCTAGGGAGCTGACTGCCCCTTACCTCCCAGTCCTCCAGGTTCTGCACCGCCACAAACAGGCAGCCCGTGACGTAGAAGAGCTTCCAGCCCAGGCTATCTGCAGGGGAGACGGAGCTGATTCGTGAGGGAGCTGAGCAGAGCAGCCACAGCTGTCCCACAGGGGAAGCCACAGAGGGCGGGACCCCCTGCGCTCCTGGACCCCTTATACGCAACACAAGTGACAGGCACGGAGCTTACCTCCACTGTAGTAAGCAGCGGCCAGGCCAATGGACAGGATCCCTGCAGAGCAGAGTGCGCCTTAGGTCCTGGGAGCATAGCCTCAGGAAGCAGGCCCTTCCTGAAGCCAAGGACAGCTGAGGCCAGACAGGGGGACAGGACAGTAGCAGGGGCTGAGGGAGCAGAGTCCAGAAGTCTGTCTACAGACATAATGAAACCTTTACAGACACTTGTCTACAGTCACGAGAACAAGAGGGTGTCCTGGCGTGAGACAAAGCCAAGGCCCTAGGGAGTCACAGCTCAGTGTGTAAGGGCCAGCAGGGGCCACACACGGAGCACACTGGCACCTCTCCCCACATCTTTTCAGGACAGGGGCAGGCCTGATGAAGGGACGCGAGGGTAGCCCTTTGGAACTGTTCCAGCCTCATCACCCCAAGAAACAGTCAATTTGGCTTGTTCACCAGACCTTGAGTAACACCTGCGGACAGAGCCCAAGTCACATCTTTCAACAGACGAAACCAGAAAGTGCTGAGGCTGTGAGGTAGTAGCCTGTGAGCAGGCTGTGTCTGAGCCTGAAGAGAAAACCTGGACCTCAGAAAAGAGCAGGCAGTGCAGACAAAAAGGCACGTGGTGCTAAGAACCACAAGGGACCTATCTGTTAGGTTTGTAGGATAAAACCATAAAAGGACACAAAGGAACGGATGAGCTGCCGTTATCCACGGCTGCACGCTGCAGGGAGGAGGGAGAACGACAGACTGACTGTCTGTGGAGAGACGCCAAAATCCTTACCGACCAGGAGGGACCAGGACCTGATACCCGGAGCCCGCGTCAGGTGGAGGCAGGAGCGTGTGCGCACCTCCACCTGCATGTACATCCTGGAAGATGCCGGCACCACTCTCAACTGGACACAGAGCCTGGGGAGAAAGGGACACAGATGCAGAGGCCACTGACCAGAGACAAGCATCTACCTCCTTTTCAGGGGCCAGTCGACCAGCCAGGGCCCCCAAGAGTCGAAGATCCAAGCAGCTGTGGCGAGTGGGTACTGGTCCCCGTGAGGCCGCTAGCTCAGCATCTGTGTCCCACAGAGACCTCAGCCTCCAGGAAACCAACATCACCTGTAGCCCTCACGCTTCCGGGGCCTCCGCAGCCAAACCCTGTTGGCCCTCCATAGGCTGCCAGCAAAAAGGAACCAAAAGAGAAAGAAAAGAGATCCTACTTTGCCTTTTTTTTTAAAATAAAAATACCACCTTGCTGTGTGCCATCATATCGGATCTGACTGCCCCTCCTTCCCCAGCAGAGCATCTGGTGGATTCAAACCGTGAACCTTTGGGATTGCAGTGCAGATCCTTGTCACTAGGCCACTAGAGCTCACTCATATTTTGCTTTTTTTAAAAAAAAAGAAAGAAAAAGTCATATTGTCAAAGCTCATCATAGTTTTGGTCCAGCCGCTAGGACAGAAGGCTTGAAGCTGAACAAGGAGATTCAAGGAGCGGTGTCTGCAGAGAATCCGGGAACAGCTCCAACAGCAACCCGAATTTCCACCACCAGAGCCCGGGTCCTGGGCAGATCCTCAGATATTTCCCTAATGTGTACTGCCACACTGCCACCCAGCTGCAACCTATTCGGCCAACCCTCCATTGGGTTTCTGAGATATTTAAGAGTTGCTGAACTGCTGAGAAGCTGACTTCTAAGAGCTTTTGAAGAAACCACACAAGCTAACCCGAGATCCCTGCCTGACACTACTCCAGTTTCCACACACAGCCTCTCGCACAGGGAAGGTCTAGCAGAGCGCGGGTCTCCCAGCGGTTACACACTTGTTAAAGGTGTGTAACAAATACGGTTACCTCTCCAAGAAACAACACGTGAGTGGATGTGTGTGTGTGAAACTGCGGAGTGAGGTCCCACAACACAGAATCCCAGGTCTGTGCAGGACACTCGGACAGAGCAGTGTGAGGACAGGCCAGAGGACCTGCGATTACAGAAAGACGTGCTCTCTGCTCCCGAGCTGTCGCCACTAGGAGCAGGGCCGAGGCGCCGGCCGTCAGAAACGGGAACTGCCTCTTCCCGCCCTGAGGCCGCCTGGGGCGCTTCCCGGATGTCCAGCGGGCACCGCCCTCCATCAGCCAAGCCCGGCCTCCCACCCCGCGTCCATTCAAACGAACGGCCACACTCGGCGAGGCGCCAGTGCGAACTGTAGGCTCGGCACCCGCAGGGTCGGGGGGGCGCGCCAACGTGTCTCCCCGAAACTTCTCTCCCTGTGTAGCGAGAGCACGGGACACCCCCCCAGCCTCGCCTCCCCCTGCAGAACCACCGGCCGAGCCAGGGCAAAGGCGCCTACCCAGCAGGTGTCCAGCTCGAAGCCAACCTGGACCCCGCAGCGGAGGGGAAGGCGGGAGGACACTCACTGCCGGACTCGCCGGGGTGGGGACCGCGCTGATTTCCGTACTCGAGGGGCGCACTTCCGGACACACGGGGGCGGGGACAACAGTGACTTCCGGACACGCGGGGCGGAACGACGCTGACTTCCGGACACGCGGGGGCGGGGACAACGGTGACTTCCGGACACGCGGGGCGGAACGACGCTGACTTCCGGACACGCGGGGGCGGGGACAAGGCTGACTTCCGGACACGCGGGGAGGCGAAGATCCTGGCTGAGAACTTTGCGAATATTCACTTCTCACGCGGAGACCGAGAGGGTGATCGTGTGCGGATCACTGTCCGCGTTTACTGCTGAACTTCCTGGATTTTTATTGTTATGGAGTCGCTTTGAACCCTTCTCTTGAGCCAGCCTCATTGTCTTTGACACACCGACCTCTATTAACCCCAGACACTTGAGTCAATCCATCTCATCCTAGGTCTTCCTCTTCTTGCGCTGTCCCTGCACTCTTGTAAGATTGACGTCCCTCTCCAAGGACTGATTCCTCCTGGCAACATGCCCAAAGCATCTCAGACGGAGCTTCAGAATCTTAGCCTCCAAGGAGCGGTCTGGTTTTCTCCTCTCCAGGACAAACCTGTTTGTTCTCCTAGCAGTCCATGGTATATTCAATACTCTTCTCCAGCAAAGGCATCAATTCTTCTATTGGCCTTCGTCACTGTCCAGCTTTCTTATGCATAGCAAGTAATTGCGAAGACCATGGCTTGGATCAGGTGCACCTTAGTCTCTAGACCGACACCGGTGCTCATCAGTACTCGGAGAGGTCTCTGACAGCAGATTTTTCCAATACAATTTGTCTTTTGATTTTCTGGCTGCTCATACCAAGACTGTGGATTATGGAGCCAAGGAAGCTGAAGATGTTAACAATCTCTTCATCTGTCATGAGGTTGCCAATCAGCCCAGTGGTGAGGATCTTTGTTTTCTTGATGTTGAGCTTCAGTCCACATTGAAGGCTGCAGTCCTTGAACTTCTGCAGTAAATGCCTCAGGTCCTCAGTTTCAGCAAGCAAGGTTATGTCATCTGCATAACACAGGTTGTTGATGAGTTTTCCTCCAGTCCTGATGCCACATTCCTCCTCAAAGAGCTCAGCCTTCCGCATAATCTGTTCTGCATATAGATTGAAAAGGTACGGAGATAGGATGCATCCCTGAAATACACCCTTATTGATTTTGAAACATGCAGTGTTTTCTTGCTCTGTTCTGATGACTGCCTCCTGGTCCAAGCATAGGTTTGACATGAACACAACCAAGATGTTCAGAATTCCCATTCCTCTCAGAGTCAGTCACAGTTTGTCATAATCCAGTCAAATGCCTTTCAAATGTGTAGTCAATGAAACACAGATAGACATTCCTCTAGTGCTCTCTGCTTTCAGACAAGATCCACCTACTGTTGGCTATAATATCACTAGTGTCATCACCTCTTCTAACCCAACCTACACATCTGGAAGTTCTCTGTTAATGGGCTGTCTCAGTAATTTTTTTTTTATCATTTAGAGCATGTGATATTAATGTTATCTTTTGATAATTTCTGTGCTCTGTGAGGTCACCTTTTCATGGAACGAAAACAAATGTGGTTCTCTACAGTCAGTTGGCAAGGTGGTTGTCGTCTAGATTTCGTGGCACGACTTGGTAAGCGTGTCCAGGGCAGCATCTTTTTATTGAAATATGTCAATGTGTATGCCGTCAATTCCTGAGGAACTTCCTCTTTTGTCACCACGGGCTCTTGACCATATGAAATTTTTCTGGGAGCTCTGGTGTCGTAGTGGCAAGAAGCTGTTCTTGCAATCCATAAGGCATGTGGTTTGAATCCACCAGCTGCTCTCAGGAGAAAGGATGGGCTATCTCCCGTGCACTTAACTGCCTCTAAAAACCCACCTGAGGGTCAACTATGGTTCCTGGAATGGGAGACTAGTAAGTCCTCTCTTGTGTGTGTGTCAGAGCAAATGAAGTACAGTTAGAGAACAGGGACCCCAGACTTCACATCACTACATACAGACACCACCTGAGGCAGGGATATTAAAACCTTAAAGCTTATGCAAAGTTATGTAAACGAGACCTCTTTTTTTTAAAAAAAAAAAAACAAACCCAACTTTTAAAAAATACTAAAACATCTATAACCAAGTTTAATAAATGGTGTCAAGAACTGCCTGAACCAATTCTGATCAGTTCATTGGAAACAAGGGTAGCAATATATGGTCCATAGCAACCAATACTTAAATTTTGCCTGTGGTTCGGTATTGCTTCTGTTAGCCACAGTTTTTTCAAAGGCCTGCAATTTAACAAATGGATTGTGAGTTCTGCTACTCAGTCTGTTTCCACCTAGACGCTCCAGTGAAAGCTGTACACCCTGCTGGTATTTTAAATACCAGTGGCATTGTTTCCAGCATTACAACAAATCACCCTAGTAAAGCAACTGACAGTGACCACTATCTACTTCATCTATGTTGTTCACATCATTCAAGAAGCTTGACTCAAAGAAAAATGCTGCATCAGAATTGGAGGAAAACTCATCAACAACTTGCATTGTTGATACAAACTTGCTTGCTCAAAGTGAGGACTTAAAATGCTTTCTGCAGAAGATCAAAGAATATAGCCTTTAATATGAGTTATAACTCAATATTAAGAAAACAAAAATTCTCACCAGTAGACCAAAAGGCAACATTGTGATAGATGGAGAAAAGATTGAAGTGGTGAATTATTAATTTCATTTTACACCTGGGGCAGAAGTAGTCAAGAAATCAAAAGACGTGTTGCATTGGGAAAATATGCTGTCAAGGACATATCCAAGCTGATAAAAACTAAATGATAAAGTCTTTAAGACTAAGGTGCACCCAAAACAAGTCAAGCTATTTTTCAATTGCTTTTTATGCATCTGAAAATTGGACAGTGAATGATGATGGCCAAAGAAGAACCAATGCTTTTGAATTGTTGTCTTAATGAAGAATACAGAATATTCCATGGACTGACCAAAGAACAACACAATCTATCTCAAAGGAATTTCAACCAGATTGTTGCTTAAAGGCAAGGATGATGAAACTCTGTCTTACAAATTTTGGACAGGAGTGGCAAGTCTTTGGAAAAAAAGGATACTGTGGTGGGAAAGGTGGCAGGTCAGAGGAAGCTAAGCTGGATTGACACAGGGACTGTAGCAATAGGTCCAAGCATATCAGAGACAGTGAGGGTGGCACAAGATAGGACAAGGTTCACACCTGTTCTTCATAGGGTCATTAGGAGTTGTTGTCAACTGCATAACACATAACAAGGTGTTGCCTGTTGGACTGCTAATATCCAGTCCACTAGTTTTTCTGAGTAAGCATTAACATAATCATGGTGAGTTCGGTTTTTGTTTTGCTTAAGAGACTGGGAAAAGCAGCTGTCCCTCACTCAAGAATGATCACTTAGAAACCCTGATGGAATCCACCAGTCTCTCCAGGAGAAGGATATGACAGTCTGCTTCAGTGAAGCTTTCCACCCTTGTAAATCTTGTGAAAATGGCACAGGATAGGACATGGTTCAGATCTTTTGTTCATGGGGTTGCTATGAGTCAGACTCGACTCAACGGCACCTAACAGCAACAAACCCTGTGAGGCAGTTCTCCGTTGTCCTTTGGGGTGCTATGAATTGTACCTGCAGTGCGATGAGCATTGTTTTTAGGGCCTAACAGATAGCATCTTGCTCCATTGCTCTCTTTCTCTGCTGCTGCAGCTGTTCTGAAATGAGGGCTGTCCTGCACTGTGCTAGGCATTGCTCTCCACATCAGAATCCAAAGACATCCTTCTGTTTCTCACCAGAAAAGGTACAGAGTGCCCTGCCTGGAATCAAAGCCACCTTCAGTGGTCAAAAAGATGAGAAAACATAGTATTATGGTATTGATGTTTTGGGAGTTCCCCCCCCCCCAAAAAAAAGACTTTTCTAGCTCTTATCTTTGACTTGCACTCTTACATGGGGAAGAACGTGTAATAGTGTATGAGCTAATTCTTTTGGGATTAATCACATTCTCCCATATCACCAAGTTTAACGAACAGATTTAGCAGCAACAGGTGGCATCTCACTACCAGCAAGGAAGCAGCAACAGAGAGCGTAGCATGCATCCCTCAGGGCCAGAGAGTTCTGTGCCAGTCAAAGGAACACATGCAAAAACAGCAGCCACCTCAGTGGTGAACCAAACACCAGCCTGAGAGAGCTGCCCCACGAGCTGGAGCCAGAGGTCTTCCCTGAAGATTGCGGAGGACTGGGGATGGGAGGGGACAACAGACACATAATTGACAGGACTAAGGAAACTTCGTAACACTGACCTAAACCGTGAGACTGGAGGGCCTGTGGGCATGCTTCATTCAAAAGCTGTTCTGAGGAACTGTATCCTATCCCCAACCTGAATTATAACCTGTTAATAACATCCCTAGCAGATTTCCTAACTGTGAGAGTATGGTTCTGTAGATGTTGGTCATAGCAAGGAATTTCGGAGCCAGTAGTAGAGAAATACCATTGAGGGTGGAATTAGAAGTAGGTGCAAGAGCATGGAGGTCATGCCAGAAATGATGGGGACTGGTCTGGTGCAGTGGATGTTGCTGGGAGATTGGTTCCCCTTGTGACAGACAGTATAGAGGGTGGATGCATCCCCCATGCCACCTATACTCTGCACAGAAAATGGAGTGGAGCTTGGATTTCTATTCACTATTACTTTTTTTAAAAATTCACTATTACTTTTTATAACTGGCATCAGCCGCTAGTCAAGGAGCATAACGAACAAATGGGGTTACCAGTCTCCTAAACATTTATGCTCTTTGCCCCGAGTTCTCAAATTGGAGTGGCATCAGAATTGACCAGAAGGCTTGTTAAAGCAGAACGCTCGGTCAGTTCCAGCATTTCCAAGGACTTGAGGGGCTGGTGATTCTGGTCCTGAGACCACACTGATAACTACCCTCAGCTCATGGCCCATCTCTTTGAAGTGATGTCCCTGATAAAACCCTACATTTTGACGAATCAGTATATTTTAAAGGGGGAAAAAACCCTCTTAATGGAAACAATCATTATCCTTTACATCCGCGGACTCCGTAAGATCGCCAACGTCAAAAGAAGGCAAATGCCAACCCCCTCCCGCCGAAAGGTGCGCGTGCGCACTGGCCTCGGCCTCCCCGCGACAGTGCGGGACCGGCGGGGCAACTCCATGACGCCGTGGGAAGGCGATGGCGGCGGAGAGGACAGCATCCAGATGTCCGCTGAAAGTGCCCACCGGAGCAGCCAAGCTCGTGGTCCTGGAAAGTCCCCAGGACACATGCCCTCAGATCTCCACAGTTTCCCGCCCCTCGTGCTCCGCCCTGACACATTGATTGGCTCTCAGCTCTGTCTCGTCCCTTCTCAGACCTCTCATTGGCCTGGACTGAGCACTTTGCGGGTGGAGCCACACAGCAGCTATACGATCTCTTATTGGCTCCATCGTATCCCCGCCCCTTCCCTGTGTCCTGATTGGTCTCTCTTAAGCGGCGTGGGGGTGGGGTCATGCCACCTCCAGGCTGGGGGCGAGGACAACAAAGGGTTGCGGGCGGCGGCGGCCGTGACCCGCGTCTCCCGCTCTTCCTTCCAGACCTGGTCCTCTGCCCTTGTGCTCCTGCCCGCTCCCCGGGACCTCCAGATGAAGTGTGAGCACTGCACGCGGAAGGTGAGTGCCCCTTCCCGGAGCCGGGACGAGGACCGGCCGGGCTGGTGAGGGCCGAGCCAGTTTCCTTGTCCTGTAAGGCGGTCACCCCGGGAATCCAGGATGGTGGGCCGGGCTGTTCCGCGAGGAGGCCAGGGCCGAAGGTCGGGCTGTTTGTCCTGTGCTGGAGCCAGACTGTCGGTCTGTCTAAAGGGCTCGGGGCCGAGGGTCAGTGTTTTTGCCCCGAGAAGGGCCTGGAGACTCGGTCCAGAGAGCCGGTCCAGTTGGCCTGGACCTGCTGGGTGGTGATCTGGTTCTTGGCGCCTGGCCGCCCCCAAGGGAGGTCACTCGCGGTCGGTGGTGCGCCAAACCTGGCCAACGGACAGGGGTCGTTGGTGGTCGGGATTCCCGCGGTCCTCGGGCGCCGGCCAGCGTGGACAGCTGCCCATGAGCCCCATGTCCGAGCGCCTGGTTCATATTCGGCATGTCTGCGATGAGCACTGATGTTCGTGATTTTCAGCCCACTCGTCAGTGCTTTCTCGTGCCCCCGAGGAATTTTAACCACAGAAGCCGAAGCAAAGCCGCATGATCCTCCCCTGCTGGCCCTCGGGTCAGTCCCACCACTGAAGTGAGCAGGGCAGAGGTTTAATGGCGGGGAGGGGTCAGGCTGCTTTAAGTAAAAATTGGCGTGCCCCTTAACATAGTCCCTGCTGACAAGTCTCCATCCGCACAGCTGTGGGCAGCCGCTGGTCTCTGCCTGCCTGGAGTCCCAGGAAACAGTCAGTAGGACTAGTGCACCACGTGACACGCAGCCTCCTTGCCCCTGAGACCAGAACTGGATGGGGCCCAGTGGCTGCTAGCAACCACTGAGGTCCTGGGAGGGGGAAATGCAGAACAGAATTAAAGACCAAGCGTACTTGTGTGTCACAGGCCAGAGAAGGACTCTTGAGACAGCCCCAGGTCTAGAAGGAAGACCACCATCTCCGCAGATCATCTTTTCAGCCAAACAGCAGATAGACCTGTAACATTTACTGAACTCCCAGGCCTGCTCACAGAACCAAAAGGGATGCATTTGCCAAAAATAAAGCTCAGAAAGCAGAAGGTGCAGGAGAGGCCTGATGAAAACAGGGAACCCAGGCAAGGTTTACATCCAGGAGGTTGTATGTAATATGTGAGTGAAACAAAATGTGTCAATTGTTGGATGGGAAACCAATTTCTAAACTTACAGTAAAAAAGGACAAGCAAACACCAAGCATCTAAATAATTAGTAAGCATTAATCCATAAATTTTAAATCATATTCCTTAACGTAATAGTGTGCCTGCACATCATATGGTATTACAGGCCATCGATTGGAACTGACTCACAGCTGACCCTCCAGTGGGTTTTCAGACGCTTTTGTAAGGGAGGTTATTATCCATATTTCTCCTGCAGAGCAGCTGGTGTATTCGAACCGCATGCCTTTGGGTTGGCAGCATAGCTCCTTACTGCTAGGCCAAATACCCAACTGCATCTTGTAGTACTCTTAAATATCAGCCAGGAATGTGCATGTCAGCTAACAATACAAGCCAGTAGAGGTGTCTGAATAGTCAACTCAAATTCTAAAAAACCCTGACATGCTTCATGGGTAAAAAGTCACAAACGGGCGGGGTGCACACAGTGAACCTTTCCCCCTCTCCTTGGCTGCCCCACCCTCCAAAAGGTGATGCCTGATAGAAAGGTTTGATGTTAGCCAGCCCGTTTGTGAGCTTTGATAGCTTTCCTAACATCAACTGTATGCCTGAAATATTTGATTTCAAAAAGTTGGATTACATAGAGGTCATCCTGTTTTCAGGCTGGGGTCTCTTTTCACTCTGCATTACTTGAGGCATCTAGCCACTTTGCTTATAATTACAGATGTAGCCACTGTCCTCTTGATGGAAGCCTTGTGTCTTCTCATAGTTACTTCAGACAGTGTGCATGCAAGTAAATCTTAGCAGGTGCTACCATTTCTGTAGAAAAGGTCCTAGACATAAGGCTGAATGGCCGAAGGGTGTCTGAGTTTCTTTGGTAGATATAAGCCAATAGACAAGATCAGTTTGAGTTGCTCCCAGCTTGTGACAAGCGTCCATTGGGAATGGACTCTCTCCATTTCTCTCCCACAAGCTGGTTGATTCAGCCCCTCAGACAGTGCAGCACACTGTGCCCCAGAGCCTCCCTTAGGGGGTTTGGTAGGACTGAACACTTCTTTAATATACCTTCTTGCTTCTTTAAGGAATGCAGTAAAAAGTCGAAAACTGATGACCAGGAAAATGCAGCGGTTGATGCAACGAGTCCGGCCCAAGAGAAGGAAGAAGTAAGTATATTTTCAGTTTCCTTTCAGACTGGATGAAACTGCTACTGCTGCCTGCCCCTTACCTGTGACTTCTGACAGGTGGGGACTCCTGCCCCTTACCTGTGACTGCTGACAGCGCTGCATACATGTATTTGGGAATACAGTTCAATTCATGAAACTGTGTTTTGGGGTTTTGTTTTGTGTGTTTTTTTCAATTTAAATAAAATTTTCATTTTATAGTGGTTTATTTACAAAGTTCATATACATTGTTTTTCCCACCAGATCTTTCCCATTTCCTTTACCCACTCCTCCTTCCACCCATCACATTGCGCGGCCCTATGATTAACCCCTCCCCCTCCCCCGCCCATCCCCACCAAACAGCTCCCCCCTCGCCCCTTGTATCCTCATACTTGTACTACAATAATGGTCTTATACAGTATTTGTCCTTATGAGACTGAGTTAGTTCACTCAGCATAATGCTCTCCAGTCCCTCCCAAGTTAGGCGGCAATTTACAAAATCATTGCTCCTGCGTGCTGCATAGTATTCCATCGTGTGAGTGTACTATAATTTCTCAGTGCACTTGATTGTGGTTGGACATTTGGGCTGTTTCCATTTTCTTACGATGGTGAATAACGCTGCAATGAACATTGATGTACAAGTCTCCATTTGTGCCTCAGTTCTCATTTTCTCGGGGTATATTCCAAGCAGTGGAATAACTGGGTCATATGGAATGTCTGTGTTCAGCTTTTTGAGCAAGTGCCAAACTGCCTTCCAGAGTGGTTGTACCATTTTACAGTCCCGCCAACAATGTATAAGTTCCTATCTCTCCACATCCTCTCCAGCATTTATTACTTGCTGCCCTGTTAAACTTTGCCACTGCTACTGGAGTGAGATGGTACCTCATTGTGGTTTTGATTTGTATCTCTCTTACTGTCAGTGATTTGGAGCATTTCTTCATGTGTCTGTTGGCCATTCGAATGCTTTCCTCTGTGAAAAGTCTTTCTATGTCTTTTGCCCATTTTGTAATTGGGTTATCAGTCTTTCTCTTGTGGAGGCCCTGTAGGATTCTGTAAACTTTTGATATGAGATCTTTGTCTGAAATGGTATTGCCAAATGTTTTTTCCCAGTCAGTAGGTTTTCTTTTTTGTGTCTTTTTCCAGTTCAGTTGCTGAGTATTTTTGGGTTTTGTTTTGTTTTTTTAATTTTATTTTTTGTGGGTGTACCGTCAAATCAGATCTGACTGGTACGGGAGGAAATTGTCCTTCCTTCCTTCTTCAGCAGAGCATCTGGTGAACTCGAACCACGTACCTCTGGGATTGCAGTGCAGCTTCTTGCCACTAAGCCACTAGAGCTCCCTGTATTTTTGGGTTTTAACCGCCCTCGTGTGGTAGTGGTGATTATCTTTAACTACGTGTCCTGTACAGGTCTCACATACTATCTCACTGGGCCCTGTGGTCCTTCCAAGACTGTTTTCCTTCAGTGGGTTTTCTTTTGAAGTTATGTAGTCCAAATATGTCATTTACTGTTAAGAACATGCCCTGTTCTGTGGTCCTGTGCAGGTTTGGGGGAGTCAGAAGGGGTGAGCCCAGTGCCCTGAGTACCATCCAGAGGGGATACTTTGGGCCTGCAGCCAGTGTCCCGGGCAGCAGGTCAAGCCCTTCCCCCATGGATCTTGGACAGACACCCGAACCAGAAGTACGCTGGCTCCTTAGCTGGGAAGCAGGAGTTAGCTGCGCTCAGGAGATAAGGCTTCTGCTGGCCTGGCTTGGGCCTGGTCAGCTCAGGGAGTGGAGACGCGTCCAAGTGGTGGTTTAAGATGAACACACTCAGCAGAGAACACCCAGGTCAGGACAAGCAGCTCTGGCTCTGTGGTGACTTGGCAGCCCGGGGTTAGGAGTTCAGTCCATGAAGTTCCAGTAACAAAGCAAAAGCTTTTTCTCAAAAGGATACTAGTTCTTAACAGAGAATGGCAGGACGTTGCTTCACAGTCTCCGGTCTGCTAGGATTCACCTGTGGGGGCCTTCCAGAGAGAGACTTCAGACAGCATCTCTAGTTACTGTTGATGGTTAAAGCATCATTGGATCTTCTGGGCCGTGTGAGCCAAGTCCCAGAGTAGCTTGCACCACCCCCTGAACCTATTGCAGAGCCTTTTCCTTCTGGGCCCCACTTTAATTTTTTTTAATCACTTGATGAATAAAAGTATTTGACTGCGTGGATCTTACCAAGTTATGGCTGACGTTGAGAAGAATTGGGATCTCAGAACACTTATTTGTACTCATGTGAAACCTATACCGAAACCGTGAAGGAGCTCTGTAAACAGTGCACGGTTTAAAATCAGGAGAGGTGTGTGTCAGGGCTCTGGCCTCTGAACACCTGTTCTGTCTGTGTGCTGAGCACATCATTCAAGAAGCTAGGTGTCGTGTCATGGGTGGTGGCTTTATGGTTTCAAATGATTTTCCTAACCGTCAGCTTTGACTTCCACCATGTAACTAGGATGGACCTTAAATCAGGTATGTATAAAGTAAGCATTGTGAGATTGGTCGCTTTCCCCATCCCACCAAGTTAAATTAAGCAGGCTAATGGCAAATGAGGAAGCAGAGAGAGAGTGTGTCCTTCAGGCCAGAAATTCTGTGCCACCAGACCAGGACCTACAAGGGAGCCGTAGCAGCCTGAGCAGAGAGCCAGAGACCGACATGAGACAGCTGACTTTGACTGCTGCCCCACTGAGCCAGGGCTGGGGCCTTTGCCCGCTTGCTGGAGGACCGAGGGAACATTGTAACACTGCGCTAAGTCATGAGGCTTAAGGTCAGAGGTCCTGCACGCTGGGCTGAAGAATTGTACCCTGCTTCCAACCTGAATTTAACCAGTTACCCTCCTTAATAAACCCTATAACCGTGAGTACCGTCTGTGAGACCTGTGTGGTCATGACAACAGATTTTTGACACAGTGGGGCAGTGTGATTGGTGTTGGAATTAGTAGAAGTGGGTGCGGGACCATGGAGACCATGTCTGACCTTACAGGAATTGGTTTTGTGCTGTGGGTGTTGTGGACGGGGACAGTGCCGTCCTGTGGAGCTAGTGGAGATCGGATACGGACATCTCCATGCTGTCTACACTCGTACTGAATTTGATAAAGATGAATGTGGATCAGGTTTGGAGGGAGATGCATTAACCACTTGTGTTGTGCTGATGACACAACCTTGCTTTCAGAAAGTGAATTCCACTTGAAGCACTTGCTGAAGATCAAAGAGCCTTCAATATGTATCACAGCTCAACATCAAAAAAAGAAAAATCCTTACCATTGGACCCACAGGCAACGTCATGAGAGATGGAGAAAAGAGAGGATGTCAGTGACTTCATTTGACTTGGACCCACAATGAAGAAATCAAAAGACATGGTTCTTTGGGAAAATTTGCTGTCGAAGACGGACCCAACATGCTAAAGATCTCAGGTTAAAAACTAAGATGCGGGGAGCTCTCGTGGCCTAGTGGCAAGAAACTGCACTGCAGTCGCAGAGGTATGCAGTTCAAATCCACCAGATGCTCTGCTGGAGAAGGAGGGTCAATCTCCTCCTGTACCAGTCAGATCCGATTTGACGGTACACACACAAAAATAATAAAGATTTTTCTTAAAAAAAACAAAACCCACAAAAACTAAGATGCATCTGATCCAAGGCTTGGTATTCTTAGCTGCTTCCTGTGCCTCTGAAAGTGGGACAGTGAATAAAGAAGACTGAAGAAGAATTGATGCCTTGAATGGTGCTCTTGAAGAGTCCTGACTGCCCTGGCGTGGACTGCCAGAAGAACAAACAAGTCTGTCTTGAAGGAAGTGGAACCATCACACTCCTTAGAGGCAAGGATGGAACTTCACCTCCCTTTGGGTGTATTCTCAGAAGCCAGTCTGTGGAGAGACACACCATGCTAGGAAAGGCAGAGGGTCAGTGAGAGAGAAGAGGGCCATCAGGGAGCTGGAGTGTCACAGTGAAGGCCAGCAGACGAGCAGGACAGAGAAGCGGGGTGCAGGGCGGCGCACGGTTCAGGGCTGCTGCTCATAGTCCCTCAGGGTTTGGATTTGGTCTCAGTTCCACTCGTGCTTTTGTTGGTGATCTTCCTGAGGAAGCAGTTCTGAAAGCGCTGTTGCGAAGAACCAGGGGGAAAATACTGTTCCTCTTTTGTAGAAAGGAGAGTTCCATAAGTTGGCTGACGCCAAAATATTTCTGAGCGACTGTTTGGCGTGTGACAGCTGCGTGACTGCAGAGGAAGGGGCCCGGGTTTCCCAGCAGAACGCCAAGGACTTTTTCCGAGTTCTGAACCTCAATAAGGTATGGCATTGGGGCGTCCCCGAGAGCCAGGCAACTGCCACCAGAGTGCATGCGATTGGAGGACCACGTGTGTGTGTGATTGTGATGCAAGTGAGGAGTGAGGGTGAACGTGTGAGAGTGTGTGTGACCCGAGTACACGTGGATGAGAGGTGTTAGAGCAGGGGTGTGAGTGTGAACAAGAGGTGTGAGCCTGGTGTGTGAAGGACCAGCAGTGTCTGTGTGAGTCAGGGCTGTGTGTGACATTAAGCTTTGTTTCGGAGGCTGTGTCTGTCTGACTATGTTTGGTCATGCCCTATAAATGGTTAATTTGTGTTTTATTTCAACTCTTCACATGTATTGATATAGTGCTGTTAAAACTCCCATCTTGTTTTTTCTCTTACTTTTTTTCTTTTTAATCTAAAAAAATCTCTTGACTTTATTTTGTAGCCTTTTCGGTCGTGGTTCCTTCCCTTCCTTGACGGCAGCTGCCAGTGTCTGTCCTTTCTTTGATCGTTCACAGAACATCTGTTCCGTTGTGTTGGTTTTGATTCTCTTAGGAGGGACCTTTCTGGCGGTCCTCTCCCGTCCTCCCCACACCCGTGCCTGCTTCTGCTCTCTTTAGAAATGTGATACCTCAAAGCACAAAGTGCTGGCAGTGTCTGTGTGTCCCCAGTCTTTGCCTTATTTTGCTGCTAAATTCAACCTCAGCGTGACCGATGCATCCCGAAGACTTTGCGGCTTCCTCAAAAGTCTGGGTGAGTTGACTGACGTCTTGGGAGTGGGTGGCAGCCCTCTTCTCCCTCAGATTTGTGTTTCACGAGCACATGAGGGAATAGAGACCGTCAGAGCCTGGCCTATGGTGTGTGAAGGGATGATCTGCCCGCAGACCAGTGTCTCACTGGGGGGCTGTGGCCTGGCTGACTGAGGGGTGGGGGAAACTCGTGCCTGGAGTGACCTAGACGCACTTCGGACAGAAGGACCTCCAGGGAGGGCCTCTGCTGTGAGCCCTGGGACAGGAACGAGGACAGTCCTGAAAAGATAGCTGTGTTTCAGCTTTTGCAAAACTCGTGGCTCCTAAGCTCCCCATGCGTGGTGCTGAGTTCCATGTGTGAGGTGGTGTCTACACAGCCCAGCAGCCCCAGCGCCCAGCTCGTCGGTTCTAGGAGTGGTGAGGGAGAACTTGGGCTTTCTGAGACTAGTCCACTGGGATCACGGTCAAAGATAAAATGACTCTTGAGACGAGGCCTCATGGTACAGAGGCTCAACCTGCCCAGTGCTGCGTGGCCCTTCCAGGCTCCTGTCTACAGAGCGGCCCTCTGCCTGATGCTGGCCTGTGGCGCTGTTGTCCCTGTGTGCTGTGGAGGCCTGAAACCAGCCTAGTTTTACCCAGGACCAAAGTATAAGGTGCAAAAGTGTTGATGAGGAAGGCCCTGTTTTTGAAGGACTAGGAAGGGCTTTATCAAAATCTATACCATGGAATGTTTTGGCACTAATGGAAACAATCTCCATTAAACAGCTTTCTTAAGGTGCTATTTTACGATGTGCAATACGTATTCCTTTTTAAAAATAATTGCTGCTTTTAAGACTTAGGCTTGCTGTGATGTTTATTACAGTCATTGTCGTGTAATCGCAGTGTTACTGTCACAAAGAGGTCCCTGCGTGTATATGTTCTGGCTTGTTCACGTATATTAATGAAAGTGTAACTGTGAAGGGAGGTGGCTAGGTTCACAGTCACAGCCCTTGTCAGTGGTCTCAGGGTCTGCAAGCTGCTGCCTCAGGGATTGAGTTTCTGTTGGTGATGGAGAAGTTTTGAAACAGGTGGTGGTGTTTGCATAATTTGGTGAACACAGCTGTCATTGAATTTCACACAGAAAGATGGTAGAAATGGTAGTGTTTTCATGTATATGCATATTTCACTACAGAATTTTCTAAGAAATCAGATTAGTTTGACATTTTAAGACCACCTTAGAGTTATGTCCAGCCAGGCAGCCTAGCATGGTAGTTAGTTACTGCAGAGCTGCTGCTGCCCATCCCACCTGGAAGGCTCCCTGAGCAGGTGGCTCAGAGTACACTGGCCCTTCACGTGGCCCCTCAGTTTACAGACAGCCCCGTGAGGCAGTGTGTACAGACTGCGTGTTGACATGGACATGAAACGTGCTTGCTGGCTACAGAAAACACACTGAGAGTAAGCTCTGTACTTAAGCCTCGGTACCGTGGTAGAGGCCTGTGGAGACCATGTTCAGGGAGAGAGGCCTGGGGCCCTGTGTACAAGGAAAGAGGCCTAGAAGGCCACCTTCAGGGAGAGGGACCTGGGGGAGGGTATGTGGCCGTGTTCAGGGAGAGGGGCCTGGCGGGGCCGTGTCACATGTGAGTCCTTGCACATCCAAGTACCTGCCACTTTTCCATCTGTGCAGCCCTAGGCCGTCTGGGCTCACCGTGCTCCTTGGCCCCCATTCTTCCTGATGCCGTGGTTCAGGAGATGGGCCATCGTGTGAGGGCCACGGAGTGTCCTTAGCTGTGCTAGGCACAGACCCCCTCCACGGCCAGAGCTGACCCCCCTCTTCACAGGGGTGCACTACGTGTTCGACACCACAATCGCTGCTGATTTCAGCGTCCTGGAGAGCCAGCAGGAGTTTGTGCGGCGCTTCCGGCAGCACAGCGAGGACAGGCGGACACTGCCCATGCTGACCTCTGCCTGCCCAGGTGAGAGCAGACACAGGCAGCCCCGTTCTGTGCCAGTTGGCCTCGGCCGGGTGTTCAGTCTGTCACCAGCTGTTGGCTGTGGTGGTTTGGGGGTGAGATGGCAGCTGAGTTTACATTCTTAACTTCATTCAGTGGTGGGCCTGAAGATTTTGAGACAAACATTACTCACTTAATTTTAACAGTCCATTTTCTCTCAGAAGCCCTGTACTGGAGGCACAGGTGGCATCTCTGTGTCCTTGCTAGGGCAGGGCAGGGCAGGGCAGGACCACGTTGTCCTCCTGTGCTCCCAGGAAGGACATCAGCCAGTTCCATGAGGTCCAGCATGCAGAGGGCATGTGGAGAGGTGCCCAGCCAGGGGTGAGGCTGGGCCCAGAGAGGGTACAGGATGAGAATGGGGCCACAGGCTGTGCATGGGACACTGAGCCGGGGCTGGCACCAGGTGAGAGCAGGAGCCCCCCTCTGGAGGCTCAGGCTGCCCAGTGTCCATTCCCCTCTCTGTCTCACTTCCCTGGCCTGCTGTGGTGTCACGTGTCCGGTGTCTTCTATGGCCACCCTTGGTCATCAGGTCTGTGGTGTGACAGTGCAGATTTGGCCGCTGCCAGCACTGCCCAGGGCTTCCACTGGGCAGTCTCGTGGACTGTAGGGGAGGAGGTTTGGGGGACAGCCCGTCATGCCCTGGTGGAGTGGGATGAGAACCAGGCGATATCCTGATGGTGAGTCCATCCTCTTCCCCCAGGTTGGGTCCGGTATGCTGAGCGGGTGCTGGGGAGCCCCATCACCCCCCACCTCTGCACTGCCAAGTCCCCCCAGCAGGTCATGGGCTCCTTAGTGAAGGACTACTTTGCCAGACAGCAGGTAAAGGGCCTCTTCTTGTGGGATCAGGCCCTCGGCTCCGCAGGACCTGGGAGCGGGGGTGTGGTCATCCTAAAGGGCAGGTGCACCTCCCCCCTTGTCGTGGGTGTTGGGGTCAAGGGGAAGGCCTGAGCTTCCTGTTGCCCCTGGTGTCTGTGCTGGGGGGCAGGGCCTGCATGCCCTGGGGCGGTCTCAACCTCTGACATCCCTTCAGTACTGACTAAATACAGACCTGCTCTTTGCCTGTAGAACCTCTCTCCAGACAAGCTCTTCCACGTCATCGTGGGCCCATGCTACGACAAGAAGCTGGAGGCCCTGCGGGAAGACATCCATGGGGCCTCGACCAGCGTGCAGGGCGTGGACTGCGTGCTGACGTCGGGTAAGCCCCACAGCGGGGTCTGTGTGCTGGGGGGGGCACTCGGCTTCCTGAGATGGCCGCAAGCCGTGCTGAAGGAGTCTGAAACTGAAGGGGGCCAGTGAAGTCTGGAGAAACCAGGGGCCGGCTGGAAACAAGACCCCTTGGATGTCCTTGATGCTCTCCCATGCGCCTGACCAGGGCTGCAGCCCGTAGTGCTGACCTGGATAGCAGTGAGGAGTGGCCATCACCTTGTGGGCCGGGGCAGGCGTGGTGTGTGAGGCCACCCGCACAGCGTAGGGGAGCCCACGTCCCACACGGGGCAAAGGGGCCTGGCCCAGGAGTCCTTTCAGGGAAAAGACCCACTGAGCCTCAGCCCAGCTATGCTCTGTGGGACTGTTGTTGGTCCCTGTGTGAAAGGAGGGGTTGGTGAGGTGTGTTTCCCTCAGAGTCTTCCCTGGGAGACAGCTCAACGTCCTTGCCGAAGGGGGAGCTCACAGTTTACCAAGGTCCCTGTGCCCATCGATGCCATGCCCTGGGATAGACCACACAAGGATATCTCATGACAGCTGTCCACCTCCCTTCATGTAGGATGTTGCTAGGGATGGACTAGCATAGTTGTCCACGCCCCCACGGGTGACACCCCATGACACAACTGTCAGTGTCTCCTCACAGATGAGACCCCTTCCCCTTGTGTGTCATATCCCCTGATAGCTATCCAGGCTCCCTCACCTGCAGCACCCACTGACAGACATGGCCTTCCACACTTCCCTATCCCCTCACACGTGACACCCCTAACGTGGCAGTCCCCACACCCTCATCCGCACCACCCCTGGCCTAACCATCCATGTGCCCTCGTCTGTGTCAGCCCTGGCCTGGCTGTCCACATGCCCTTGTCCACCCCACCCCTGGCCTGACCACACACCCTCATCTGTGTCACCCCTGGCCTAACCATCCATGTGCCTTCGTCCGCGTCACCCCTGGCCTGGCCGTCCACGTGCCCTCAGGGTCCTTTGTGTTTTCTGTGTGTCTGCAGGTGAACTTCTACAGATCATGGAGCAGAGTGACCTCTCGGTGAAGGAGGAAGCTGTGGACACTCTGTAAGTGGCCTCTAGGGTTGGCCATTATTGGACAGGAGGAGTTGTGTGTGAGCCTGTGCCACCTCGTGGTCCTTGACAGCAGGAGGACACTTGTTAGAGCACCTGTTCCCTTAGGGCCCTCGGTCCCCTTAGGCGCATGTTAGACGAGGGCAGGATGGGGGCACAGCCCCGACGGAAGGGAGGAAGCCTGGTGGGCTTCCACGGTGCTTCGTCCACCTGTCGAGGTCCAGACACCTACCGAGCAGGCACCACCGCGTCTGAGCCGCCTGCATTCTGAGGTCTGGTCCTGCCGTCTTGCTTCTGGGCCACCTGATTGTGTGCCTGACGAGAGGCTGCATCTGTGGGCCGACTGCTGGTGGAGAGGGCGATGTGTGTCCCCCATGAGGAGACTGAGGTCACTGTGCTCCTCATCTGCCTTCGTGCCGTGTGCAGGTCTCTGTGTCCCACATGGGGACAGGGCTGTTCTCAGGGCACCAGGATTACAGGACTTTGGGGCCGTGTCTCCTCTGTCCCCTCAGATTGGTGGTGAGTGAGAGCTAATGGGAGTCATTCTCAGGCAGGAGCCTGAGAGCACCAAGCACAGCATCCCCAGGGGACCCCGCTGCACATGGCCTGCCCTCGGCTGCACCTCACCGTCGGCCCCTGTGCTGCCAGCACGGCTCCCACCTGCATCACGTTTGCTTGTCGCCAGGCCCCTCTGCCCCTGAAAGGGTTCATCTGAAAAAAGCTAGTCGGAAGGCAGTGCGTGCCATGGGGCCCCGCTGCCTGGGCATGGCCCTGGTGGGGCTGGTATACTGATTCCCTGAGTTCTGGATTTGAACTTAGAGCGTAGAAAACACTGAAGGATGCTCTCTCTTGGGGGCCCTCACCAAGGAGGGGGCCTCACCATGACCCAGGGAGGTGCTGTGGGTCCATGTCTGCATGTAAGAGGACACCTCCTCTCTGCAGTCCCAGGATTGGGGCAGCCTGAATTTCACATGGACTCAAACCTGTGAAGAGAAGATTCTTCCTGCAAGCATGGGGGTCTCTGCGGCCTCAGGTGTCCGGTCCACACTCAAGGCCGCACCAAGAACTGGCCTTTTTTTTGCCTGTCAGGTTTGGGGACTTAAAGGAGGAGGAAGTCCAGCGGCATGATGGCACCAGCTCAGATGGGTACCTGGCCCATGTCTTCCGGCACGCGGCCAAGGAGCTGTTTGGGGAGGACGTGGAGGAGGTCACTTGTCGGGCCCTCAGGTGCAAGGGGACTGTCGCTGGGAAGCTTTCTGAGCTGGTCGCATGGGGCCAGATGGGAGTGTGCCTGGGTGTGTGTGTGTGGACACCTGTGAGCATGTGCATGTGTGTATATGTGCCTTTGGGTGTAGGGAGGAGTGTATATGCCTGTGAGCATGTGCACACACCTGTGAGTGTGTGTGTGGGGAGAGGTGTACATGCCTGTGCACCTGTGTACACGCCTGTGAGCGTGTGGGGAGAGGTGTACATGCCTGTGCACGTGTGTACACGCCTGTGAGCGTGTGGGGTGTACGTGCCGGGGGGAGGTGAGGTGGATGCGCCCATGAGTGTGTGTGGGGTGTACGTCCCACTGGGTATGTGCGCCTGTGTGTGTTGGGTGTATGTCCCTGTGAGTGTGGTGATGGGATGGGTGTATATGCCTGTGAGCGTGCTACTGTGTACGTGTGCTTGTGTACACACCTCTGGGCCGTGGGGGTGTTCGTGCGTATGTGTGTGTGAGCATGTGCACACGCATGTGTACAGACATGGGTGTGTTCTCTTACAGTGTCTCCTTTGTGCTCTAAAACCCTCGTTGTTTGCATTTTATTTTATGTTGGTTTGCTTACAGAGTTCATCCGCCTTACGTTTCACACTATTCTTCATTCACACGGGGTTTCATACAGCTCCTCATGCGTTCTGTTTTCTAAAATTCATCACCACTGGACCTTGCTCGTTACCCTATCTTTTCACCCGGCTCCGTCCTATTGCCTCCCCCCACTGCCCACCCCTTCCCGCCCCTCCTCTCCTGCCCCCTCCCCCTTGGGTTCCTAGGCATGTTTTGCTTGTTTATGCTGGTTTCACAGTAATGGTCTCAGGCAGTATCTGTGCTCAGGAGCCTCAGTTCTCCACAGCCTGCCTTCTGCTTGTCCGCACACTGCTTCCTTGGAGCCAATGGGAATTCTCTCCTCCACACGCTGCCTGAGGCCTGCATAGTCTCTGAAGCTCTTACTGGTTCTGCAGGAACAAGGACTTCCAAGAGGTCGTCCTGGAGAAGAACGGAGAGGTGCTGCTGCGCTTTGCTGCTGCCTACGGCTTCCGTAACATCCAGAACATGATCCTGAAGCTGAGGAAGGGCAAGTTCCCGTACCACTTCGTGGAAGTTCTTGCATGTCCTGGAGGTGAGCAAGGGGCCAGCAGGCGGGCAGGTCACTCCTGCAGTGCTCGGAGCCATGCTGGGCGGACACCTCACTCCCATGGCCACAGCTCCGCAGCATGGATACTCCTCGGTGTGCAGCCTTTCCAGACACCTTGACGGTCCTGCTCACGTGTG
>NW_006399798.1:578760-585385 GCF_000299155.1 Elephantulus edwardii | reverse complement strand
TCACGTGTGTACCTGGGATTCCCTCCTGGTCATGCTTGTCACTCCCTCATGGACAGAGTGTTTGGTGCAGCTGGCCTGGAGGACAGGAAGCTGGGGTGGAAGCTGCAGGCCTGCCTCTGTCTGCTATGCTGAGAAGCACAGCAGATTGTGGCCTGAAGGTTCCAGGAGGGGGTGGGGGTCCCAGCAGGAGTGTTGAGAGAGCCTCTCATTGGAGGGTCGAGGGGAGCTGGTTCCTGGACTAAGTGACAAGAGGGTCCTTGGGAGAAAGGGGGCTGTGACAGGATGTGGCTGCCTTGTGCTCTGGAGCACCCCTGTTCTCTGCAGGTTGGCGGGGTCAGGCAGGGAGGCTCAGAGTACCTGTGACCTCAGGGCACACAGAGGCCCCTGCTAGGCTGAGAGTGGGCTTCTGCTCCCAGGACAGGTGGTCACTGTGCAGCAGCAGGTGAGGGAGAGTCGGTAGGTCCCCTGCCTGCGAGTGAAGGTCTAGAACAAAGAGGCCAGTGGAGGATGAGGACAAGCTGAGACCTCAGCACTGGGGTCGCTGGAGGAGGAGGGGTGAGCAGGTGGGAGTGAGGAGGCCAGCTGCGGTGCCACTGTGGGGCAGGCCCAGGAGGCAGATGAAACCTCGCTGTGAACACCTGTGAGCCGGGCTCTGGTGGTTCCAGGTCGGAAGCGGGTTGGGACCCCTTAGGTGTGGCTGGGGAGGAGGGTTTTCTCCGTGTAGCGCGGCATGAGTCTTCCCTGCGTCCACCCTTCCTCCTGAGGACAGGCTGACCCACCTACTTTTGTTTGTTTCCAATGTTTTATTCAAGGGCTTATACAAAATAGTCAAGATAAATGTTTTAACCCTCATCTTCTTCCTCTTCATCCTGGCTAAGTGGAAGTGACGTCATTCATAACTTTGCTGTTAGCAACTATGCACAACTAATCACGTAGATGATTCTTTTTCAAATATTTTTTGGTGAGATACTTCAAATCCTGTTTGGAAAAAGGCACCTCGGAGGTTACAGTTATCTTGCTCTTGCTTCTTTCGATGGTTACAGCCCCTCCTCCGAGAGCACCAGCTTTTCCATTGACCTTGATTCTCTCTTGAAGAAACTGCTCAAAATGAGCAGCTCCATGATCCCATCTTCTGGCGGATGGCTACAGTCAAGGGTGAACCTCAGGACCTGCTGCTTCTTTTGTTTCCCCTTCACCACGGGATTTTTCACAGGTGCCACGGCGGCAGCAAAGGCAGATAGAGCCCACCTACATTTTGGTAAAGCTAGACGACAGCGGCCAGTGCCTGGCAGCCTGAGGTGACCCTAGGGCAGGACTTCTCCCTGGCCTCTCCCTCACGGAGAGGCCTGCTGACCCCCTCTCACCTCTTGTTTCAGGGTGCCTGCATGGCAGGGGCCAGGCCCGGGCAGAGGATGGCCACGTGGACAAGGCGCTGCTGCGGCAGATGGAGGGCATCTACGCGGAGCTGCCCGTGCGGCCCCCTGAGAGCAGCCGGCATGTCCAGCTGCTGTACCAGGAGTGGCTGCATGGGGCCAGTGCCCCCAGCGTGCAGACCGCGCTGCACACCTCGTTCCCCAGTAGCGGGCCGCCTGTGAACAGCCTGGACATCAAGTGGTAGCTGTGACCGGCGGCTGTCCAGCTGCCTTCGGGCCGGTGGTCTGTGCAGCTGGGGCCATGGAGCCACTGGGACAGAACCACTGCAGACACGCTGAGAGCGCACAGCAGCCCCTGCTCACCCCATCCCCAGCTCTGCTCCCCTATTTATTTGAGGCTCACTCTCAGTTTCATGTGGTGGTGTCCTCATGTCTGGGCATGTGTTAACGGGAGAGAAGGCGTCCCCATAGCAAGTGTCCACTGGCCTGAGAGGAGGATCTCAGAGGAAAGAGGGAGGCGGAGGAATGGCCCCGCAGCCTTAGGAGGTGCGGTGTCACACACCTTGGGGGTCCTCCACGCAGGGACAGAGCAGACCAAGGGGTCACTGGTGCAAGTCCCTGGAGTACCTCCTCATTTCCCATTGATGGCGGCCCCCTGTTGGGTATTTTGGCTTAGAAAATAAACAGGTGGTCAGCGTTTGGGAATCGGGGGCTTTGTACACAGCTAAGCCTGAACCCTGGTGGCAGTGGGAGGCCCCTGCGGCCCGAGCCTGTTCCCATGGCCACTTGTCACGTGGGCCTGAGCCCTGGCTCGTCAGTCATTTCTTACCCTGAGCTCCCATAAGGCGGTGGCAATGCTACGCAGGGTGTCCAGTGACCAAGGGGACTGGAGGACCTCTTGACTGGGTGTCACATGAGTTTGAGAGACAGCAGGCTCTAAGGCTTTGTCCAGCTCTGAGGTCAGATCCCTTTGTGTCGTGTCTTATTGGTCCCTTGGCTCCAGACACCACCGGTGTGAGCTGGCGCAGGAGGAGGAAAAATGGGGGACAGGCATCCCACACACAGTTGTTCCCACACTGTCAAAGGCTGCTGAGCTGCTGGCCACCTCCAGTGTCGAGTCATGGCCAGGTGTGCCCTGCAGGGAGGCCTGCCAGTCCCGTGGGGTACGTGCAGCCCCAGCAGTGGCACCATTGTCCTGCCTCGCTTTGTACCTGCAGATCTGTCTGCGTGAATAAGTGGGTGGATTGTGTTAAATTGTATATTTTTGCTTTCAATCTATACATGATGGGATTTCATCTCTTGAATAACTGATTATGGAATAAACGCTTGGAGAACACATGTGTGCAGAGCCCTCCAAACTGTCCAGCAGGCCAGCCTGTGCTCACATGTGGGGGCCAAGGAGAATCCAAGGCCTGACCGGCATCCCTTCCCAGGCTGCCCACCTCAAGCTACAGTGCAGCTAGCTTTGGCAGTGGCATCCATGAGCTGGCCCTCTGCCTAAGAGAGAAGCAGTTTGCTCATCCTGGCATGGACCAAGGCCAGTGATGACGGCAGAGGGCACTGGGGCCTCTATTCATGCTGCACAGGCCTGGCTTCTGGCCAGTGTGTGTCCAGGGGCATCTGCCCACGCTGCACAGGTATTGGGTTCTGGCTGGGTGTGCCCAGGGGCCTCCTGAGCCTGCTTGTGAATATACTGTCCATCTCAGTGGACACTAGCTGCCTGCTCCAGCCCAGATGCCTCAGCTCCATTTCTGCCCAGCCTCAGTGGCCAGTCCCCGCCATCGCAGACCTCTGCGTTCGCCCTGTAGTCGATAACTCAAGGTTTGGTTCTGGCCAGGGCGGGAAGTGAGCACCTCCAGCCTCAGTAGATGTTGAGGGTGTCTCCCTCCTGCGGCTTGCCTGATGCTCAGCAAATGCCCACTCCCTACTTGGGGCTGCTTGGCACAGGGTCAGCTCTAGACAGCAGGTAGCCCAGCTGGCTGTCACTTTTGTCCAGTGTCCTTCAGAAAGCAGGGCCAGGGGGCCATGTAGACTTGAGAACTATGGAGTCCTCGTTTGAACTGAAATGCAGATACAACCTTTACATTTTTTTTAAATGACAGGTGTTAATCACTCAGACAGGTAGTCTTTTGGGGAGTGGAACACCCATGGAGACTATCCGCCTGATGGGTTCTGTACTAAGATCATGAGTCTCAGAATAAACCCATTTCAGCCCATGCATGGCTGGGACGAGGTGCAGTAGGGACAGACCAGCAACGGCCGAGCACTGAGACACCTGAGTGCAGCCACGGGATCTCTGAGAGCCGGGGAGTCCGAGGGTGCACGCCTCAGCCTCTCAGGCCCAGCAAGCAGGGACGAGGTTTGCACGTACACTGGTTTCCAGGACCTCGCAGGACCAGTGTCAGAATCCCCGTCAGGGGCTGCCTCCAGCTTCAGGAACTCGGCTTACTGGATTCAGAGTCCAGAGTGGTAACAATTACACCATGGAACCAACTGCTGCAGGTGCTGTCATGTGCCCTTTCATGGAAACAGGGACAGGGTTGGGATAACACGAGCAGATTCCCAAGGCCCAGTGCACACTGTACAGCCCAATAGTACTGGAGGGAGAAAGCTTGCTGGAGCAAGAGACAGTTGAGCCAGGGACCTCTGGAGCCTTCCAGTGACACCTGTTGGTGGCCTCCAAGACAAGGAAACCCAGGGCAGGGGCAGCAGGAACACTAGGCAGTTACCTGCTGCTTCTCCTCCTCCCACATCTTAACTGAGAGAAATCTCTCAATTCAGTTTTGAAAAGTAAGCAGACTAAATAAAAAAACAGGCTTTACAGCTTCCAAGTGCCCTGTCCCCAGGGGTGTCGTGTGGTGACTGTTCTGTGAAGCAGAGTGTGTGTGAAAATTTGGGAAAGGATTGAAAGTGGTCTTCCCATTGTTGAAATGCCTAAGTTACACAAAATTACCTGTAGGTTGAGGCTGCTGTCATGCAGAAATCCAAAAGGATGACTGTGCTTTTCAAGATAGGAACTAACTGTTCCCAAAGAACATTCTGGACATAAGTCCTTCAGAAAGATTTTCTGAATCAGCGAGGAGTATGCAGTTCTCTAGAGCCCAGAATAGAAATAGCCCCCGTGAACATAGACTTGTTCACAGTTTTGGGAGATGTCTGAATTCAGGGCACTGATTCTCTGGGAGGTTCACTGCCAGCTTCAGGGAAAAAGCATTGTCCCTTTTTAGCTTCTGTTCCTCAGACCTTTGTATGCTAAATCCCCTAGTTCCTCCATCTCCACCAACTACCTTGGATGTTTGCAAAAGTTGTTTCACATCTCAGACAGCACACTCCTCATTAAAACCACATCATTAGTTTAACAAATCTGTTTCCAAATGGGGTTATAACTGCAGATATATGGATCAGGGACCTCCCAGAGTGTTGAAAAGCAATATTATCAGTCTAGATACTAAGGTGCGCCTAATCCAGGCCATGGTCTTTGCAATTACTTGTTATGCTTCAGAGAGCTGGACAATGACTAAGGATAACAGAAGCCTTTGAGTTGTGGTGCTGGAGAAGAGTCTTGAACATACCATGGACCGCCAAGAAAACAAAATAGGTCTGTCTTGAAAAGAGTGAAACCAAGTTTCTCCTTGGAGGCTAGGATTTTGAAGCTCTGTCCCACATACTTTGGGCACGGGGCCAGGAGAGACCAGTTCTTGGAGAAGGACGTTATGTTCAGAAGGGTAGAGGGACAGCGCAGGAGATGAAGACCCTGGATGACATGGATTAATAAAGTAACTGGGGCAATGAGGGTTGATGTGTCGGATTTAGTGAGACTGGATCAGGATAGGGAAGGGTTCAGAGCTGCTGTACATAGAGTTGCTATGGGTCACAGGCAACTGATGACACATAACGAAATTATAAGTTGTATAATGTTTAGTTGATTGTCTTTTATTTAAGCCTCTTCTTTAAAGTCAACAGGACCTGGAGGGCTTTTGTATTTAGAAGTCGGTTGGGCCCAGTGGTCTGCGGCCCTCACGTCCAGTGTTATTGTATTTTGGAGGAACATTTCTTCTAAGTGGTACAGCACTAGTCAATTTGCTGTATAAATGAAACCTGGGGTTGCCGTGATGCTGAACTCTACTACTGGTGTGTCAAATGTCATAATGGTTACTCATGGTGGACAATGTTTGGTGGAGTTCACAGATTAAGGCAGGTTTGGAAGCAGAAATGGCACCCATTACCTAAATAACATGCCTCTGGAAACTATGAACTTGGAGAAAGGATGATAGTCGTAGAACAGGGTTCATTCAGGTCTTTTGTTCACAGGGTCGCTATGAGTCGGGCTTAAGTCGAGGGCAATCAAAAACAACATTTAGGCTTTGCGGGCACAGTTCAGTCCCCACTAAGGAGATAGCTCCTATCAGGTGGTCAAGAGAGTCTGCAGATTTGGGTCAGACGCTGTTCAGACACCCTGCGGTGCTCGTAATGGCCTCAGAGCAGCAGGGCCACAGGCACCCCTTCAGTCCTCACAAGGCTGACTTTAAAGCTCTTGCTTACGTTTTCAGCGATGCCAATGGAGTCGGGGAGAACACCAGGCAATGGAGGGACCCTGCTTCTGATGATTAGGGGTCAACCCTCTTCCCTCAGGGAGCACAGCCATTGCACAGGTCCGGACATTCTCCGGAGGGCATCATTTTCTTCTCAACAGTATTGAGAGATTACAGGATCCCGACGGCTACTGTCAACCTTGGGCCTGAGCACAGAGTCCAGGCGCACACGTGCTCGGGGCAGCGACCCCGGGAGGGCGGACACGAGCGCGGACCAGGGCGCCGTCGGTCCTCCTCTCCGGCCGCCAGGAGCAGGCGAGCCAGGGCCGGCGGTCACGTGAGGATCCCGTCACGTGAGCAGCCGCCTCCGCGCGTGCGCACTTAGCGTCGTGGGAAGCTGGCAGCGGAGGCCGGCGTCGGGCCAGTGCCCGCGGGTGTCGGGCGCCGCAGGCTTCCTGGGCTCACCTCCCCGATGCCTTTGTCGCGGCTCAAAGCTGGGGTGCAGCACACGCGACGGAGGTTCGAGGCCCGGAGCCGACCTAACTCGCCTCCTCCCTTCTGAGCCCGCCGCCTCCTCTAACGGGGACGAGAGCCGCCTCCCACCCGGGCTGGGCATCGCGGGCACCCCGGGCCCCTCTCCGGGCATCGCGGGCACCCCGAGAGCCCCGCACCGCGCATCGCGGGCACCCCGGGCCCCTCTCCGGGCACCACGGGCACCCC
>NW_006399798.1:563574-578478 GCF_000299155.1 Elephantulus edwardii | reverse complement strand
CCCCGAGAGCCCCGCACCGCGCATCGTGGGCACCCCGGGCCCCGCCCCGGGCGGCCCCCACTCGTCCCAGGCCTCTGTGCCCAGAATCACCTCGGGCGGACTTCAGGGCGCAGGACGCACCGGTCCTACGGGGACCATGATGGTTCTTGGACAGGCTGTGTGGGCCAGACCAGGGCACTGTTACCATGCCTGCGGGACCTGACGAGCTGAGGGCGACCTGGCACCATTGATCTTATTTCCCACGAGGATTTCCCGTCACATTTTCACCTCACCCATCTGGAAGCTCACCCCATGTTTCTCACCTTAGAGAAGGCGGGGGTCCCCCCTTCCATTCTGAGAGCTCTGCCAGCTCCCCACTGCCCCCTGGTACTGGTTGGAGGCAGAAGTGGAGTTCAGGGTACGGAAGCCGGGTTCAGTCAAAAGATTTTGCTATTGTTGATTGCCGTTGCTTCGAGCACGACGCATAGTGACCTTATGAACAAAACGCCTGAAGCCTTTCTGTAACTATCGTCGTTTCTCAAGGTTCATAGAGTTTCAGGACGTGGATGCCACTCCTTCTTTTAGGAGCACAATTTAAAAAAAATAGACATGAAGATGTATGTTGATTAGAATAAGAAATCACAATTAACTGCAAATTGTACAATGCTAAATGAATTGGGGAAAGGTATAGAAAAAGGATACAATGCGGATGTTTATATTTCCTGATTGAGAGTTGAGAGTATGCAAGGTCGCTCTCTTTTGAAATGACTGCTTGTTGGTCTATGTACAGGTTGCTGGTGAAAACGGTTAAGTTTTGCAGTCTCCGTTTTACTATTACTGACAGATTATACTTAAGGATAGATTTTTAAATGTTCTTTCTTAGAAGGAATGTCACACCATTCCTCTCCAGTTTGTCATTCTTGGCATAGCAGACCATGGTTGTCTCATTTAAAATTACAATAGCAGTCCAGCTCAGGTCATGAATGTGGAGGATGTCAATCTTTATGCAGTTACATTTTAGTTTTTCAACTTCCAATTTTTACAGATTCATACTTTGTACATTCCATGTTCCAGTCATTAACGAGTGTACACAGCTGTGTCTCCGCATTTTGAGTCTTGCCACATTAGCAAATAAGGGTCCTTCGCTGAGTGAAAGTCATCCTGGTAGACCCTCCAATGAGAAGGCAGGTGGATTCCCAGTGCCTTCCAATCTCCCAACACTGTGTGGAACACCGTCGCTGTGTTACTCACAGGGTTTTAAGGGTCTGTTACTTCCGAAGTGGACAGCCAAGCCTGCTTCTGTCTTCGTCTGAAAGCCCTGCTGAAATGTGTCCACCAAGGGTGACCCTGCTAATACTTGAAATGCCAGTGGCCTGACTTTCATGGTAAGCCCCTTCCAGCCAGACAAGACCACCTCCTGGCATGGTATCCAACAATGCTCCACCATTGTCCGTAGAGCTGTCAAAGACCTGCTGTTTCAGCAGTGGATGGCCAAACCCGGTTCCCAGCCTGTCTTCGTCTGGAAGCTCTGCTGACACCTGTCCACCATGGGTCACCTTGCTGATACTGAATCCCTGGGGGCACAGCTTCCAGCATCATGGCACATGCAAGCCAGCACAGTATGGAAAATGGCAGATGAGTGCGAGGAACTTGTTTAGGGCTCGTTAACACTGAGGGACCAACAAGCTTCCTGTAGTGCTGCTCCAGAACCTTTGTCTCAAGTTCATTGATGACCACTATACCCATTGCATTTCCTGGTAACTATACATAAAGCTCTGTCTTGCTAGGCGGAGTCCTTTCCCCATTGACTCTTCCTATTCTCCTGTGAAACACCCTTAGTTATGCTTCTTGCATCTATAAAACCCACTCAAGGGAGTTCTGCCCCCAGATCTGACAAGGTTTCATGTACAGTAACTTTGTTTCAGCAGCCAGGGTCTGTGAGATGCTACTGGCCCAATGACAATACCAGAGAATGCTGTTAGAAATTAAAACAACGTTTATTGGTGAATAATTACACTGTATGAAGGGGTTACTGTGCCCTACAAACTCCTTCCTGCTGAACACTGCTTGTTGACAGATGGCCACGCTGGGACCATAAACAATGTTTGCTTTGGAGTCTTCTACCTCTTAGACCAGCAGGTGGAAAGACATTGATTGAGGAAGGTAAAAACAGACCAGAACTGGGGCTTTTCTAAATTGTCCATAATTAAAAGAAAAAAGGAAAAGGATTCTACTAAAAGAGAGACCAAGTCACCTTTCCATGAAAAATGCACTTAAGGAATTGACTGCGTAGGAAACAGAGTCACGGGGGAGAGTGAAACACACTGTCTCTGGCTGTGTTATCCCCGCAATGGCTGCAAACAGCCAGGAGGAGAACACAGAGACGGATGGGCCAGGCCCCATGCTTCCTGGGAGTGCAGGGCACATTTTTAGGGTTGTGGGAGATACGGCAAAATGTTTATGAAGCTGCTCTCTGAGTTGTAGCACTTCAGGGATTTGGAGTTTCAGGGTGTAGGAACTGGTCTGGAATCTATAGCACCTCAGTGGCAAATGGGAAGCCTCCCTCTTGATTTCAGGACAAACTGAGACTAGCGGGCAACATCCTGCAGGTTCCGTGTTCCGTGCGAACCGCACTTGTCTGTTAACTGCCTGCACACATTGTTCTACTCACTGCTCTCTGAGAAGCGACCTGAGACCTCATCATGTGATTCACATGCACCCCAAGAAAATGCAATCTTTGTGTGTCCTGTGGAGAACTTGTGGTTTTGTGGGGTCACATGATACTTGTTGCTTTGAAAATCAGTTTGTTAGATGTAGACTGTGTTGTTCAAAACCATATGCAATACAGGCAAGGAACAGGTTAGTCAAAAGCACCCAGGACCTGCAAGGGTAGCAAAATTCCTTCAGTTATTCTGAGCAAAATCAGTCAGACACAGGATAATTCCTTTTCTAGGAAACATCCAAACCAAAAGTCCAGGCCCACTGCTGCCAAGGTCAATTTCAACTCAGAGACTTTCTGTGAGAAAGGTGTGCGTCAGGCTGTATCCCTTCTCCGTACTGATTCCATCTGTGTACTGAGCAAATCATTTGAGAAGCTAAACTTTAAGAAGGAGAAGGTGGCATCAGGATGGGAGGAAGACTTATCAAGAAATTGCATTAGAAGATAAAGAACTGCAGAAGATAAAGGACAGTAACCTTCTGTATGGATTCCTTCTCTACGTCAAGAAAACAAAAATTCTCACCACCATGCAGACAGGTAGCAGCATGACAGAAGGAGAGAAGACTGAAGTTAATTCTTTGATCTCAGTTGGATTTAAAATCAACACCTTTGGTTAAGAAATCAGTTGTTAGACACATGGTTCAAATCCACCAGATGCTCTGCTGGAAAAGGAGGGACAATCTCCTCCTGTACCAGTCAGATCTGATTTGACGGTACACACAAAAAATAATAAAATAAAATAAATTTTAAAAAAATCAGTTGTTGTTGTTGTTATGTGCCATCGAGTCGCTTATGACTCATAGGGACTCTATGCACAACAGCCCTAACCCCTGCTCTGTCCTGTGCCAATCGCACTGCCTCTGACACACCCATCCCGATTACCCCAGTCACTGAATCAATCCACCTCATAGAGGGCCTTCCCCTCTTGCGCCGTCCCTCCACCCTCCCAAGCATGATGTCCCTCTCCAAGGACCTGACCCTTCTTACAACATGTCCAAAGTATGTCAGACGAAGCCCCAGAATCCTTGACTCCAAGGAGTAGCCTGGTTTAACCCTCTCTAGGATGAATCTGTTTGTTTTCTTGGAAATCAGTTAGGAAATAAAAAATGTTGCATTGGGAAAATCTGCTGTCAAGGTCCTCTCCAGGGTCCTGAGTAATACTGAAGCCAGTTTAAAGGATGGGGGGGGGTAAGAAAAGGGGAGGCATGGGGGAGAAAATGTGCAATAATGAATAAATTTTGCGATTTCCACAAATGTGGGGAAACTCGGCTACATAATTCATGGTAGCGGTGACCGCGTTAGTAGTGGGGACCGCGTTTGTAGAGGGGGACTGAGTTTTTGCTTTCCCCTAGGGAGAAAAAAAGACTAAGGTGCCTTACTTAAGCCATTGCCTTTTCAACTTTGTGCCATGCACCTGAAGTTGGACTGACAGAAGAACTGAAGGCCCTGATACGTGATGTTGGGGAGACACCCCCCCCCTGCCCCCAAACCAGCTCAGGCGCTCCGAGAGGTGATGTCAGCGTGCCACGCCCACTGACTTCTGGTGATGCCTGAGGAGTTTGGCTATTGCCCACGTGTTCCGCCAGACCCTTAGCAAATTAAAGCAATGGGCGCTTTCTGCTGCCCTTCTGGACGTTATTGGGACAGCAGCCTTAGGTCTGGCCAGAGAAGCCGGCTTTGTGCAGGTGCGCTCCCCACTCCAGGTGTGTGCAGGGGATTCAGTCACGTACCCATGTGTGCTACTCACAGGATGTGTCCCTGAAGGCAGACTCTACTGTCCAGTTTGCTTTTCAATCAGTACCTCCATTAATATAGGGGGCAGGTGGGCCCAAGACTGTCCTGGTACGCTCTGAGCACGTCCCACTCACAGGGGACTCCTGGCTCTCACTATCATTACCTGGTTTCTGCAATCTGCTTGTTTCACATAAAGGAGTAAATTTTACATGCAGTAAATGCCCTGGTCCTGCCTCCCCTAACTGGATAAAGAATTGAACTGTGTGGGAGACAACAGAACATTGGCAGAGGACAAGTCCACTGGTCTTGGCTTGGTTGTGTCCTGCTTGAAAGGAATCTGCATGTGGACCAAGCCTTTGTTCCAGGAAAGGCAAGGGAGATCGTAAGGAAGGAGAAAGGAAAGAATCATATTGCAAAGATGCATCCCAGACAGCGGGATGGTTATTCCTCCAACAGTAAAACAGAAAAGAGACATTGGGCATTGTTTAATTATAGCTGCCTTGGGGTGCTCGTAGGTATGAGTCTGGACCAATGGGCTGATGCCAGGGGGTCTGATCTCGTGGGCAGTTCAGGTGACTGCTTTTGACATCACTCATGCACCTGAAACACAGTGTCAGGACCGTTCACTTAGCACCAGTGGTGCTGGTTCCCTGGTTCTGACTGGGCCTTAGCCACTTCGTTTGACTTCCACTGGCTCCTAACATAGCTCACCAGCGTCTGCTCTAACATTCTTCCCACTCATCTTATCTAATGCCTGATTTACCCAGTTGTGACCTGAACAGTGTGGGACCTGCCTTCCATCATCACCAGCCCTCTAGGTTCTTCCACACCAGAGCTGGTGTCAGAATCAAGACCTCTCTGTGGTCCCGTTAAAACTCACTGTATCATAAGACGCACTCTGTGCATCCAGTCATCTATGGATGGACACAGATTTTAAAGGCTGCTGCTGAGAAAATTAAAAATATAAACAAAGCAGCAGTTACTTCATGGAGCAGTGCCTAACTGGCCATGCTGGCCGCCCTGCCACCAGCCCACCTCTGTTTCCCAGTTTCCCCTGCCCTGTGGACATAAGCTGATTCCACCCCACCCCCACCCCCGTGCCTGTCTGTTCCTCCAACCTGCTGAGGACTCCTTTGCTGCAGTCAGTGTCTGCTGAACCATAAGACCCTCAGTGTCCACGTGACGTCATTCCTGCATCCGGGTTTCCCACTCTGAAAAGTCAGTCGGCTGACATTCTTGTTTCCCAGAATGTCTAATTTTTATCTCCTTTTAATCTTGGGTTTTAGGAGATGAACCATGATGTGCTTCTGTGTATTTTTCTTGTCTTTTTTTCCTCTTTGGTCCCACTAAGCTCTCTGTCTTAGTGTCCATCCATCAGCCTGTACATTGCCCAGACATTATCTCTAAACATTTCTCCCACTGTTTACTGCCTTCCCTCCTTTCAGAAGGTCAGTTGCACACACATTAGACCGCTCAATTGTGTTACTCAGGTCTCCAGGATTCTGCTCTCCCTTTCTCATGTGCATTCTTTTTCTCTCTGTGCTTTGACTTGGATAATTCTATTGATGTGACTTCAAGTTGAAAAATCCTTTCTTCGGCTGTACCCAGCCTCTACTCAAGCAACTCAGAGTTGAGGACATGGCCTCTTTGGGGGCTCAGCTAAGCGCCTGGCTGCATCATCTGCTCTTCCCTTAGCTGGACGGTAGGTCAGAGGTCTCCAGCGCTGCAGGACTTCTGCAGTCTCCCTTCAGCTCTCAAACACCTGCAGTCAGAAGGCGTTCCTAGATCACTACAGCAAAACGGCCTCAGTTCTGTTTAGTAACGGGTGATCTGTAAGAAATGACTGGTGACTTACAGTAACAACAACAACTCACTACTCCATGTTCTCGGTTTGGAACTGACTTATAGCTGACCCTCCCGTGGATTTTTGGGCAGCTGTAAATAGCACAGGAGGTTACCCATCTGTCTCGCAGATATGAATTTGAACCATGGAGAGGCAGCACCTTTGGGTATGTTTCACAGCTCACTATGGACTATGCCACCACACTTACATAATAGATGAAAAAGGTAGAAAAGAAATATTGTCTCACCTTTTTTTTGGTCTTTACAGTGTTTTATTAATTGAAATATTAATGAGAATGCATGTTACCATTAAAATTATGGAGTTTTATTTTACATTGGTATTCTGACAGTGTTTTAAATTTGGTTATCAAATGTAAATAAATATATTTTAATAAATTTTTGTTATACTGGTTAAAAAAAAAAGAAATAACTGGTGACTAAAATGCAAAGGTTGGAAACAAAGAAAGAGGACTTTTTATTGTTCTTGTTGTTATGTGTGATCGAGTCACTTGTGACTCATAGTGACCCTATGTACAAGAGCTCTAAATGTTGTTCTATCTTGTGCCAACCTCGCCGTCTCAAATACACTCATTCCCACCACTCCAGTCACAGAATTGATCCATCTCATCAAAGGTCTTCCTCTCCTGCGCCGTCCCTCCACTCTCCCAAACATGATGTCCCTCTCCAAAGACCAGTCCCTCCTTGCAACATACCCAAAGTATGTCAGACGAAGCTTCAGAATCCTTGACTCCAAGGAGCATTCTGGCTTCACCTTCTCCAGGACAAACCTGTTTGTTCTCCTAGCAGTCCATGGTATATTCAACACTCTTCTCCAGCACTACAGCTCAAAGACATCAATTCTCTTTCTACCATCCCTATTCACTGTCCAACTCTCTGATGCATAGCATGTAACTGTGAAGACTATAGCCTGGATCAGGAGCACCTTAGTCTCCAGCTTGATGTCATTGCTCTTCAGTACTCTTTAGAGGTCCCTCACAGCTGACTTTCCCGATGCAATTTGTCTCTTGATTTCCTGGCTGATGTTGCCAGGAGTGTTGACTGTGGAGCCAAGTAAACTAAAACTGTTAACTATCTCAATCTCTTCACCATCCATATTGATGCTGCCAATTGGCCCAGTGGTGAGAATCTTTGTTTTCTTGATGTTGAGCTTCAATCCATGTAGGGGGCTGCAGTCCTTGACCTGACTATGCAAAGGATTTTGACTGTGTGGATCACAACAAGCTGTGACTAACCCTGAGAAGAATGCGAATCCCAGAACATTTGATTGTGCTAATGCGAAACCTCTACTTGGACCAAGAGGCAGTAGTCAGAACAGAACAAGGAGACATTATATGGTTCCAAATCAAGAAGGGGGTCCGTCAGGGATGTATTTTGTCTCCATTCCTTTTCAATCTGTATGCAGAACAGATCATCCAAGACGGTGGACTGTACAAGGAGGAATGTGGCATCAGGATTGGTGGAAGAGTCTTCAACAAACTGAGTTATGCAGATGACACAACCCTGCTTGCTGAAACTGAGGAGGACCTGAAGAGGACTAACAGTCAGAAATTACAGACTTGGCAACAGAAATGAGCTAGAGATTGAATTTTGTATAGTCAATGATTTAGTCATTGCAAATATTGTTGTTATGTGGCATCAAGTTGCCTGCGACTCATAGTGACCCCATGTACAACAGCTCTGAACCCTCCCTATCCTGGGCCAACATTATTGTCTCTGACACATCTACCATCATTACCCCATTCACTGACTCAATCCACCTCATCCAGAGTCATCTTCTCTTGAGCATGATATCTCTCTCCAAGGACTGGTCCTTCTTGGCAACATGCCCAAAGTATGTTAGACGAAGCCTCAGAATCCTTATCTCCAAAAAAGCAGCCTGGTCTCACCATCTCTAGGATGAACCTGTTTGTTCTCATAGCTGTCCATGGTAAATTCTATTCCCTTCTCCAGCACCACAGCGCAAAGGCATCTATTCTCCTTCTATCATCCCTAGTCATTGTCCAGCTAACTTTCTGATGCATAACAAGTAATTGTAAGACTATGGCCTAGATCAGGCCCACTTTAGTCTCCAAACAGACATCATTGCTCTTCAGTACTCTGGAGATGTCCCTGACAGCAGACTTTCTCAATGCAATTTGTCTTTTGATTTTCTGGCTGCTGATACCAAGAGTGTTGATTGTGGAGCCAAACAAACTGAAGCTGTTAACAATTTCAATCTTTTTACCATCTATTATGATGCTGCCAATTGGCCCAGTGGTGAGAATTTTTGTTTTCTTGATGTTAAGCTTCAATCCATGTTGAAGACTGCAGTCCTTGACCTTCTGCAGCAAGTGTTTCAGGTCCTCTTCAGTTTCTGCAAACAAGATTGTGTCATTTGCATAACAAAGGATGTTGATGAGTCTTCCTCCAATTCTGATGTCACATTCCTCCTCATAAAGATCAGCCTCCAGATGATCTGTTCTGCATAGAGATTGAAAAGAGGTATGGAGATAGGACATATCCGTGGTGTATACTCTTCCCAATTTTGATCCATGCAGTGTTCCCTTGCTCTGTTCTGACGACTGCCTCCTAGTTCAAGTATAGGTTTCACATAAGCACAATTAAGTGTTCTGGGATTCCCATTCTTCTCAGAGATAGCCACAGTTTGTTGTGATCCACACAGTCAAATGCCTTTGCATAATCAATAAAACACAGGTAGGCATTCCTCTGGTACTCTCTGCTTTCAGCCAAGATCTATCTAACATTAGCTATAATATTCCTAGTGCCAAGATCTCTTCTAAACCCAGCCTGCACCATCTGTCAGTTCTCTGGTAATGTATTGTTCCAGTCATTTTTGGATAATTTTCAGCAGACTCTTGCTTGCATGTGATATTAATGATATTGTTTAATAATTTCTGCAAATATTTTTTAGAAAGAAAGCACCAATGGTGACTACACACATGGACAGCACAGGAATCAGACTGGCTATGCAAAGAATCTGTCGGAAGAATCACTGCAGAAGCTCAGAATGAGCCATCAAACCAGGCTGGGCAGACTGTGGAACAGAACAATTACTCATGTGCAAGTTCAAATTGAAGCTGAAGAAAATAAAAACAAGTTCATAAAAACTGAAATACAACCTTGCATCTATCTTCCCTGCATTTAAAAACCATCTCCAGGGTAAGTTTGAGGCATCGGATACTAATGATCGAGGATCAGATGAGCTGTGGGATGGCATCAAGGCTATTGCCCGTGAAGAGAGCAAAAGTCAATACAAGGGACTGTAGTGTCAAGGGTCTATTATTCAAACTAGCTTTCCTACCCATTGGCTTTGACCTTGACTTTGCCACATGGATGGATGAGATCATACAAATAGGGTGTGTTAATCTATCCACAAGAGGATTGGCTAGTCTGACTATCAAGTCAAGCTGATTCAGCAGCAGAAATTGGGAATCTCATAACCCAGCAAAGAAGCAGCAGAGGAGTACTAAGCACAGCCCTTCAGGTCCTGCAATTCTCATGCTGGTCAGACCCTGGCCTGCCCACCTGAGAGTGGCAGTTACATAGAGAACCAGAGGTCTAGTGTGAGACAGAGTGACCTCGGGATGTCAAACACCAAGATGGATGTCAGAGGAGATTCTGAAAATTGTACTAGGATGTCGAGAAACTAGTACAAAGGGAAGAAATGCTGAAGTAAAAGAGATGAATGGGAGATTTCAAAGGGCAGCTCAAGAAGACAACGTCTTAACAACCATGAGATTTCAGCTCACCCCAGGAACAATAGCAAAATTCAACAGAGCAGCAAACAAATGCTGGCGAGGTTTGGAGAAACTGGAACCCTTATTCACCATTGGTGGGAGTGTAAAATGGTGCAACCACTATGGAAAACAATATGGCACTTTCTCAAAGAGCTGAAAATAGAAATACCATTTGACCCAGCAATACCACTACTGAGAATATACCCTAAAGAAACTAGAACTGCCACCCAAGCAGATATATGCGCACCCATGCTTATTGCTGCTTTGTTCACAGTAGTAAAGAGTTGGAAACAACCCAAGTGTCCATCAACAAATGAATGGATAGAGAAGCTGTGGTATATTCACACAAAGGAATATTATGCAGCACTGAAAAAAAGGAACTAGTGAAATATTTTATATTAAATGGATGACCATGGAGGACATTATGTTGAGTGGAATATATCAGTCATAAAAAAGACAAATACTACCATTGTTATAAAACAGGAGTGAAAGGGGGGTTGGAGAAAAACTAAGAAAAGGGGATAAATAATGTACATGGCATTGAAACAGATGAGGGAGAGAACCATATCAAAGAAATATGATTCGGTATTACTGGCATGACAAGAGTCCAGAATAAGAGCAGCATAGTAAAGTGGTCTGGGTGGGAGGAGCTGTATAACAATGAAAGAACCTTTTTTTCCCCAAAGAAAAAAAGCGAATGGGGGGGTGGGCAGGGAGGAAAATGTACAACAATGAATGAATGGAAATCCAAGTTCTTTCTAAACTTTCATTAAAATATCAATTAAAAAAAATTTAAAAAATCAAAAGGGAAAAACTCATTCAGCATTCCTCCAGGGGAAAGAAATGAAAACCAAATAAAAGCCTCGAGTTGTAACAATGATGCTATGAGTTAAACTATTAAATGTGCAGGAAGCATCAAAAGAAGATGGAAAGAACGTTCAGAGTCACGGCACCACAAAGAGCTGGTGACATGGAACCATTTCAGGAAGGAAGTAGCATATGATCAAGAATCAGTGGTAATGAAGGAAGACATTCAAGGTGCACTGAAAGTACTGGCAAGAAATAAGGCCCTAGGAATTGATGGGACACCAATTAACACGTTTTAACTAACAGATACAGCCCTGAATGTGCTCACCAGTCTATGCCAGGAAATTTGAGGCCAGTGGAATGGAAGAGCTCCAGTTCCGACAAAACGTGATGTAACAGCATCCACTTCCTAAACAACATGCCTCTGGAAACTCTATGAACTTTGATAAATGTCGACAGTTGTAGAGGGGCTTCAGGTCTTTTGTTCATAGGGTCACTATGAGTTGTGCTCGACTTGAAGGCAATCAACAACAACATAATTAATAACACAAGTAAAGTCTTACTGATAATTATTTTAAAAAACACACGGATAGAATAATACATCAACAGAGAACTTCCAGAAATTCAAACAGAATTTAGAAGAGGCTGTGGTGCCTCCAGCCTTGTCCTAGAGCTATGGCCCCCACAGAGAAGGGTGGTGAGAAGAAGAAAGGTCATTCTGCCATCACCGAAGGGGGTGACCAGAGTGGACACCATCACCATTCACACGCGCATCCACAGAGTGGGATTTAAGAAATGTGCTCCTCGGGCCCTCAAGGAGATCTGGGAATTTGCCATGAAGGAGATGGGAACAAAGCTGTCCAAAGGAATAAGGAATGTCCCATTTCGTATCTGTGTACAGTTGTCCAGAAAACATAATGAGGATGAAGATTCCCCAGATAAGCAGTGTACACTGGTTACATATGTACCTGTCAACACTTTTGAAAGTCTACAGACAGACCATCAATGTGGATGAAAACTAATAGCTGATTATCAAATAACGTTATAAAACTCTCAAAAAAAGAAGAAAAGGCTATGGCACCAGGGATATCTCTGCTGGTATCATGTGGTTCTTGGCTGACCGCAGAGACTATCAGCAGAATGTCTATTTGTGTTTTATTAATTAAACAAAGGCATTCAACTGTGTAGATCATAATAAATTATGGATAACACTGAGAAGAATGGGAATCCCAGAACACTTAATTGTGCTAATGTGAAGCCTATACCTAGACCAAGATGTTGTCCAAGCAAAGCATAAGTACACTGCATGGTTTAAAATCAAGAAAGGTGTACATCAGGGCTATAGCCTTTCTCCGTACCTATTCAATCTGTATTTTGAACAAATGATTTAAGATGCTTGGCTTTTTTGAAGAGTATGGCATCAGGATCGATGGACGACTCATCAACTTGCATTATGAAGATGACATAACCTTGCTTTCTCAAAGGGAACAGGACTTGAAACGCTTGCTGCAGAAGATCAACGAATACAGCCTTCAATTTGTTTTTTGTTTTTTGGTTTTTTTTGCCGATATTTTATTCAGGATTTTTTTTCTATAATTATATTTTATTAATTTTCATAAACATTTACAGAGATTTTGGGCTTCCACTCATTCATTGTTGCACTATTCTCTCTACCCTCCTCCCAGTTTGTTCTTGTCCAAATGCCACAGTGCTTGTCAAAGCCAGTTCTGATTAATCTTCTTTGTCAGTGTATCCTTTGCCATTCCCTATCACTCCTCCCTGAGAGAGACTTCACCCTGAGTCATAAGGAAAAGGGGACGGCGTATTCTCTTAGCTACTTCCTGCTGAAAAGGGACGCTGTGGGTTTCAGGGTGAAAATCTTCTCTCACTGCTCTAAAGGGCCCCTTTGGCAGTAGGAAACACATAGACTATTATGGAGATTGATTTTGGAATTCAGATGCATTCTTATTGATTGTGCTTGGCTGTACATGTACATATCCTTGAAGATGTATCATGGGGGTGCTGCAACCTAGAAGACACAAATTTGACTAACAAGTTATAAGTACATGAGTCCAAAAATTATGGAAAAGTAAAAGAAAAGATTCTTTCATTGTTTTACAAACACTCCCCCAGGTCCCCTCCACCATGCAGCCCTCGCTCTAGTCTCCTGTGATGACAGAAATACCCAGTTACATCTCTCTTTTAGACAGAGGAGGGAGAGAACCGTCTAAAACAGCCTTCAATTTGTACTTCTCAACATCAAGAAAACAAAAATCCTCATCACTGGACCAACAGGCAACATTATGAAAATGGAGAAAAAATTGAAGCTGTGAATAATTTCATCTTCCTTGAATCCACAATTAACATCCTTGGTATTAGCAGTCAAGAAGTCAAAAGACATGTTGCATTGGGGAAAATCTGCTGTCAAGGACCTCTCCAAAATGTTAAAAAGTTATAATGTTAGTTGAAAGACTAAGGTGCACTTGATCCAAGTCATGGCCTTTTCAATTACCTGTTATACATTTGAAAGCTGGATAATGAATAATGACAGAAGAATTCATGTTTTTGAGTTGTGGTGGGGATTAAGTACTGAATATCCCATGGACTGCTTAAAGAGCAAACAAACATGTCTTGGAGAAAGTGCAACCAGAGTAGTCCTTAGAGACAAGGATGGTGAAAATTTATGTCACATACTGTGGGCATGTTGTCAGGGGGGGGCCAATCCTTGGGAAAGGACATCAGGCTGAGAAAGGTGAGGAGTCAGTGAAAGACTTTCAATGAGCTGCACTGACACAGTGATTTTTATCAATGGACTCAACGATATCAGAGATGATGGGGATGGCACAGGATAGGGCAGGATCTGCTGTTCACAGGGTCACTATGATTCATTGTTAACAGAGATCCATTATGAAGTCCTGCTGGCACACGTATTGGATTGCTACCTGAAACGCCTGTGGTTCAAACCTCTAGCCACTGTGTGGAATAAAGACGACAGTTTGCTTCTGGTCTAGGTAAAGCCTCAAAAAGCAGGTTGGCAGGTGCACTCTGTGCTACCCAGGCACGACTGGCCAGAGCTGACTGTACAGCAGTGAGTTTGGTTTCATTTGGGGTTTAAACATTTTTTTAAAAATAAGGAACCAAAAAAAGGAACAATATTGATTTCTCATCCTTTTGAAATCTTCTGTTCAGCCCTTTTCCTTTAGCATATTTTCCCTTTGTTTTGGCTTCTCAAGATTCTAGGGCAATATTTAGAGTCTCTTCTGACATCCATTTCCGTTTTTTCTTTCTCCTTCGTCTTTGTAATGACCTTTTGCTTTCTTCATGGATGACATCCTTGATGTTATCCCACAACTCATCCAATCTTTGCTCAGATGTATTCAATGCCTCACACCTATTCTTAATATAATCTTGAAATTGAGGCGAGCTCTGGTGGCCTAGTAGCAAGAAGCTGTACTGCAATCCCAAAGGTGAGCGGATCAAATACACCAGATGCTCTGCTGAAGAAGGAAGGACAATCTCCTCCTGTACCGGTCAGATCCAATTTCATGGTACACACACACACACACACACACACACACACACACTCTTGAAGTTCAGATGGAATAGGTTCAAGATCATATCTTGGTTCTCGTGGACATATTTTTCTCCAGCCTTAATTTGAACTTGCATGTGAATAACTGATGGTCTGACCACAGTGTGCCCCTGCAAATATTAATCTTCTCTAACGATTCCTTCCACAGATGTCAATCTGATTCCTATGCAGCCTATCAGGTATGTGTAAAGTCATTGGTGTGTCTTTTTTGTCCATGTCGGACAGGTAATGTGACTATATTGTAACAAGGTTTAAAGGGTGCCACATGTCATACAGAAGTATGAATGCCCAATCATCATGCTTATGAATCAGAAAAGGATCTGTTGTATCTTTTAAAAAAGGTATTTGCAATGATGAATCATTGAAAATACAAAATTCCGGGCGCTGGCTGAAAATCGCCTGTGACTTCATCCATAGCCACTGGTGAGAGTCAGCGCCCAGAGCCATCAGGGGCTTTAAGCTCGTTGCCCACT
>NW_006399798.1:549717-562969 GCF_000299155.1 Elephantulus edwardii | reverse complement strand
GTGCAACTCTGCAACTGCATCCTGGCCCATCCTCACCCTTCTGCCCCCAACCCTCACCTCCTTGTACCCCCAATATGTTTTTCCCAATAAAAAATATTTTAAAAAATTAAAAAAAGAAAATACAAAATTCATTCTATTTCCAGCCTAATTTCTATCACCAACCCCATTTTTTCCAACTACTATTACTTCTTGCTTCCAAATTTGTATTCCAGTCACCAATTATCATTACTGCAGATTGAATGCATGTTCAGTCAGTTTTGGAAGGCAATATTTGGTAAATATTGTCAATTTTACTCCTTGGCTCTAGATGTAGGAATGCATATTTGAATAAAAGTTGTATTAACAGGTCTTTCTTATATGTGTATGGATAATATTCCATCACTCACAACAGTGTATTTTTTTACAACAATGTATTTCAACTTGAAATTGATGTTTTGATTATGAATGCAACACCATTCTGTTTTCTCATTCCCAGCAAAGCATGTTATTGTTATTATGTCACTTGCAACTCAAGGCAATCCTATGTACAACAGCGCTGAAGCTTGCCTAGTCCTGAGTCAGTCTCACTGATTGCAACACACCAATCCCCATTTCCCCAGTTACTGTATCAATCCATCTCATCGGGGTCTTCCTCTCCTGCACTGTCCTTCCACCCTCCCAAGCATGATGTCCTTTTCCAAGGACTGATCCCTTCTGGCCATGTGTCCAAAGTATGTGAGACAGAGCTTAAGAAGAAAAATTTGCCTCCAAAGAGAAACTTGGTTTCACCCTCTCCAAGACAGAACTATTTGTTTTCATGGCGGTCCATGGTATGTTCGAGACTCTTCTCCAGCACCACAACTTGAAGGCATCGGCTCTTCTTCTGTCCTCCTTAGTCATTGTCCAGCTCTCTGATGCATAGCAAGTAATTGCAAAGACCATGGCCTGGATTAGGTGCATTTTAGTCTCTATCATTCTCAAGACTCGTATTGTTGCTTCTCAGTACTCTGGAGAGGTCCCTGACAGCAGATGTTCCCAATACAATATGTCTTCTGATTTCCTGACTGCTGCTACCAAAAGTATTGATTGTGCAGCTGAGCAAGCTATAATTGTTAACAATCTCAATCTCTTCTCCATCTATTATGGTGCTACCAATTGGCCCAGTGGTGAGAATTACTATCTTCTTGATGTTGACTTTCAATCCATATTGAAGACTACAGTCCTTGACCTTCTACAGCAAGTGCTTCAGGTCCTCTTCACTTTCAGCAAGCAAGGTTATGTCATCTGCATAATGTACGTTGCTGATAAGTCTTCCTCCAATCCTGATGCCACATTCCTCCTCATAAATCCCAGCCTCCCAAATGATCTGTTCTGGATATAGATTGAAAAGATATGGAGACAGGATGCATCCCTGACATATTCCCTTCCTGATTTTGAACCATGCAGTGTTTCCTTGCTCTGTTCTGAGGATTGCTACCCGGTCCAAGTATAGGTTTCACATAAGCACAATTAAGTGTTCCGGGATTCTTATTTTCCTCAAGGTCAGCCACTATTTGTTGTGATCCACACAGTCAATACCTTTGCATAGTCAATAAAACACTGATAGACATTTCTCTGGTACTTTTTGCTTTCTGCCAAGATTCACCTGACATTGGCAATAACTTCTCTAGTGCCACAACCTCCTTTAAACCCAGCTTCTACTTCTGGTAGTTCTCCATCAATGTTCAGTTCCAGTCCTTTGTGGATAATCTTCAGCAGGATTTTGCTAGCATGTAATATTAGTGATATTATTTGGTAATTTCCACATTCTGTCAGATCAGCTTTTTTTTTAAATGGGAAAAAATACAGTCTCTTCCAGTCAGTTGGTGAGGTACTTGAAATCCATATTTCTTGGCACATCCAGGGCAGCATCTGTTTGTTGAAATACATCAGTTGGTATCACATCAATTCTTGGGGATTTATTTTTTTGCCAAGTCCTTCAGAGCAGCCTGAACTTCCTCCTTCATCACCATTGCCTCTTAATGATATGTTATTTCTTTAAATTCTCTCGATCAGTTAATTCTTTTTGGTACAGTGACTCTGTATGCATCTTCCATCTTTTTTTTTAAATGCCAAGGATTTAGTTTTATTTAGTTTAAGAATCAGTGTTCATGAATATTGTTGTTCGGTACCGTTGAGTCATATAGCAACCCTATGAACAACATTCCATCTTCTTTTTTTATTTTATTATTTTTCATCTGTGTACTGTCAAATCAGATTTGACTGGTACAGGAGGAGACTGCCCCTCCTTTTCCAGCAGAGCATCTGGTGGATTCAAACTGTGCACCTCTGGGATTGCAGTGCAGCTTCTTGCCACTAGGCCACCAGAGCTCCCCCATTCCATCTTTTAATGCTTTCTGAATCATTCAATATTCTGCCCGTAGCATCCTTAAGGATTGCAACTTGCTCTTTAGTTCCTTCAGCTTAAGAAATGCAGAGCACAACAAGATAAACAACCCAGTCGCAAAATGGGCATATGAACAGACATACCACCAAAGAAGACATTCAGATGGCGAACAAACACATGAAGAAATGTTCAAAATCCCTAGCTCTAAGAGAGATGCAAATCAAAACAACTATGAGCTATCATCTCACCACAGTAACAGTAGCAAAATTCAACAGCAGGAAACAACAAATGCTGGTGAGGTTGTGGAGAAACTGGAACCCTTATTCACTGTGGGTGGGAGTGTAAAATGGTGAAACCACTATAGAAGGCAGTATGGCACTTTCTCAAAAAGTTGAAAATAAGGGGAGCTCTAGTGGTCTAGTGGCAAGGAGCTGCAACTACAATCCCAGAGGCGCACGGTTCAAATCCACCAGGTGCTCTGCTGGGGAAGAAGGGACAATCTCCTCCTGTACCAGTCAGATCTGATTTGATGGTACACTCACACAAAAATAATAAAATAAAATTTAAAAATTTTTTTAAAAAGTTGAAAATAGACATACCATTTGACCCAGAAATTCCATTACTGAGAATATACCCTAAAGAAACCATAATTGCCACCTAAGCAGATATATGCACACCCATGTTTATTGAGGCTTTGTTCACAGTAGCAAAGATTTGGAAACAACCCAAGTGCCCATCAACAAATGAAAGGATAGAGAAGCTGTGGTATAGTTACACATGGAATACTATTTGTTATTGTTATGTGCCATCAAGTCCTTGTGACTCATAGCGACCCTATGTACAAGAGCTCTAAAAGCCGTTCTATCCTGTGCCAACCTAGCCATCTCAAACGCACTCATTCCCACCACTCCAGTCACAGAATCGATCCATCTCATCGAAGGTCTTCCTCTCCTGCGCTGCCCTTCCACTCTACCAAACATGATGTCTCTCTCCAAAGGACCAGTCCCTCCTTGCAACATGCCCAAAGTATGTCAGACGAAGCTTCAGAATCCTTGTCTCCAGGGAGCATTCCGGCTTCATCCTCTCCAGGACAAACTTGTTTGTTGTTCTCTTAGCAGTCCATGGTATATTCAACACTCTTCTCCAGTACCACAGCTCAAAAGACATCAATTATCTTTCTATCATCCCTATTCACTGTCCAACTCTCTGATGCATAGCACGTAACTGCGAAGACAATAGCCTGGATCAGGAGCACCTTAGTCTCCAGCTTGACGTCGTTGCTCTTCAGTAATCTTGAGAGTTCCCTCACAGCTGACTTTCCCAATGCAATTCGTCTCTTGATTTCCTGGCTGCTGTTGCCAAGAGTGTTGACTGTGGAGCCAAGTAAACTAAAACTGTTAACTATCTCAATCTCTTCATCCATACTGATGCTGCCAGTTGGCTCAGTGATGAGAATCTATTTTCTTTTTTTAAATTTTTTAATTTTATTATTTTTGTGTGCGTGTACCGTCAAATCAGGTCTGACTGGTACAGGAGGAGATTGTCCCTCCTTACCCGGCAGAGCATCTGGTGGATTCAAACCATTCGCTTCTGGGATTGTAGTTGCAGCTCCTTGCCACTAGGCCACCAGAGCTCCCTTAAGAATCTATTTTCTTAATGTTGAGCTTCAATCCATATAAGAGGCTGCAGTCCTTGACCTTCTGCAGCAAGCGCTTCAGGTCCTCCTCAGTTTCAGCAAGCAGGGTTGTGTCTTCTGCATAACACAGGTTGTTTATGACTCTTCCACCAATCTTGATCTCACATTTCTCCTCATACAGAGCAGCGTCTTGGATGATCTGTTCTGCATACAGATTGAAAAGTATGGAGACAGAATACATCCCTGACGGACCCCCTTCTTGATTTTGAACCATGTAGTGTCTCCTTGCTCTGTTCTGATGACTGCCTCTTGGTAACCAAGTATAGGTTTCGCATTAGCAAGGAACTCATGAAATATTATATAAAATGGGTGACCTGGAGAACATTATGTTGAGTGAAATATCTCAGTCACAAAAGGACAAATACTGCATAATGCCATTGTTCTAAAACAGGACTGACATCGGTTTGCGGGGTGGGGGAACTAAGAAAAGAGGATAAATAATGTATACTGCATTGAAACTTATGAGGGAGAGAATTTTTTAAAAGGGATATATAATGAGGCATTATTTGCATCACAGGAGTCCAGAATGAGAGCTGAAAAGTAAAGTGGACTGGAGTGAGGGGATTGTACAACAATGAAAGAATTTTTTTTCTTTTCAAAGAGAAAAGCAAACTAGGGGGAAGAAGTGGGCTGGGAGGGAAATGTGTGCAATAATGAATAAATGGAAATCCAAGTTCTCTATAATCTTTCATTAAAATCTTAATTAAAATAGTTAAATATAAAAAAATGCAGAACAAGTTCCGGTAAGCATAGGAAATGGCAAAGCAACAATTACCTCTTTGCCCCTATTAAGCCTTTATTATCATACTCTATGGCTACAATCTACATTTTGTCCATTGATTTCTGAGTCTTGGGATTCAGGGCGATGGCTCCTCTGGCCACTTCTGGCTGAAAAGGGGCAGCAAGAGGCCTGGGAAAAAGAAACCCACTTTTATGACTAAGGAGATGAAATCTGGTGGAGGTTTTGAAAGTGGAAACTTCATTCTGTCATTTTAGATCCACTGGCAAGTGTCCGTCTCACCTGGGGCAGCAGGACTTTCCACCAACACAAAGACTACACTCACCTTTATGGGTTCCCTGCTCCTTGAACTGCAATTTTAATGCACAAGAGACACAGGAGCCAATGAGAATGGCATTTAAGGCCAAGAGCTCCAATTGGTTTGTCAGAACATTATGGTTTAGTCTCCCCATTCCCTTCAGTGACACCCTGGATCTCATGTCTCACTAGCAGGAAGGGGACACTTTCATTTCCCTGGTAAACCTGTCACAGGCTAGTTTGTCACAGGCCCTGGCCCTGCAAGTGACCCAGCAAGTACTGCGTAATAGAACCAGCAGTCAGGAGAGCAAGCAGGAATGCAGCCACATTCAGCCCTGCAAAAAAATCCTGCTCCGCCCTTGACACAGAGGTTGGTTCTTCAATATAGCATGTTCCCTCAACTGAAAGGTCTCTGAGGGTCCCTGAGGAGACATCACAGCCAAAAAGCCAGACAGGAGGGTCCTGGCCACCCTGCTGCAGGCACTGACCACAGGAGTAACACAGGCCAAGACAGCAACACTGCCCTTTTGCAAAGACCCTGCCACACTCCCCATTTTCAATGACCCCAACCCAACACTACGCATCCTAAAGACCCTAACCCAATATCACCCATTCGCAAAACCCAGCAACATCACCCATTCGCAAAGACCCTAACCCAACATCACCCATTTCCAAAGACCCAGCAACATCACCCATTCCCAAAGCCTCAGAAACCCTGTCCATTCCCAAAAACCCAGCAACTCAACATATCCACAATGATCCACACCCAGGGAAAACTTGCCATCTGGACGGGATGGATGGCAGGGACACCAGGCCCCAGAACTGACTGGCCACTGGCTGCGTCCAGGGCCTCTACCTCTTTTTTTCTTGAGGCCTAAGCATGGGATGTCCATGGGTTGTCTGTTTGGCACACAGGTACAACACCAATGTGTTGCTCTGGCACACTTCCCACCTTGGGCAATGGTCAGTGTCCAGACCATTGGCTGCGCAGGACAGCCTTCCCCACCTGGTGGTTTCAGCCATTAACACCTGTGAGCTCTTCCTGCTTGTCCTCCAAGGCCTGTTTCAGGGCTTCAGCTCATCATTTTACTCTGGTGATGAACTACAGGGAAGGAGGTAGGTGAGGGGCTTGGCTATGAGACATCACCACTTTGAAACACTATGAACAACAATGGAATGTCCCTTCCTTCACTTCCTGAAGACCCCCACTATAAAAAAAAAAAAAGAAACACTATGAACAGACAATGTTTCCTTTTTCCTCTATACACTCATCTTCCTTGGGACTAAGGAGTATAAAGTTCACAAGGTCTCAGATCTTCTAAAGCTTGTTACCTGCCTTCAAGTGTCATCTCTAGTCTTTCATATTCTAGCACAGCAAACTTTCTACTTTAAGACAAAACTGCATCTTTCTGATTACTTACTCATAGCCTTATTGTCTTCGCATTGGCCCAAGGGGCCCACACAACCTTCTCTGTCTCCCACAGAGGCTGTCTGGGCTCTAGGCTTGACATTCTAATATGAAGGGGACTTGCCTACAGACCCAACAGCTGCCTTTGTGGTGGGGCCACTTCAGAGCTGAGCCCACTCTAGAAGTGCTGGCAGATCCAGCGGGGAGAACAGAACAGGACACACTTATAAATGGGAAGACAGGTGGGAGGTAGGACCCGGGGGGGGTCTTCCTTCCAACTGGCATCACCCTGGTGGCTTCCTCCTGCAGTGAGAACACCGGCACCTTGGTCATTCTCCTATAGAACGTAGCTCATGTGCTGTCCCGGGGAGGTCACCGCTCGTCTTGCCATGTGACAAGGAAGCAGATCCTTGTTCCTTCTTGTGTGATTACCATGGACCCTGCCCCAGTGAAGCCTGACTCTGCAGGCCCTCCACACAGCAGCACGGTGAGTGTCCGTGATCCTCTGCCTTTACAGGGACTGCAATGGGATGACCCTCAAATGCCCACAGCTGGTTCCACCTCCTAGTGCCAGTCCTGAGGCATCTGACAACTACACAGTTTTGCCCAGCAGTGCCTTGAGCAGGTACCCCTCCAGAACCTGCGATGGTATTCATTCCTTGTGGGGGAGCTCCATGTCTGGTACATAAGGGAAAAGAGTCCTCAGTGGCTGTTGGGTTTTCCACCCTCAGAGCCTCAGGCAGCACCAAGTTCACTCCTGTCAGGGACATTTTGCCAGGCTGTATTGCTGACAGCTAACTCAAAGCCCATGGTCAAATGTCTACACAAAGGTCAGGGCTGGGCTCAGTGTGGCGACCTTTAACTCAACCCAGCACTGCTTTGCCCTGAGTCACTTTGAGGTACCCCAGCTAGAGCCATCTGTGTGCCAGGCCCCTACGGCCACAGACCCTTCCAATCAGCAGAGGGGTTGTCCTGACCTGTATATGAAGTCTTCCCTGTTAGACTCAGGATTTTCACCTGCATGACCAACTCATTCCTCAAAAGCTTTCTGTTCTTCCTTAGCTCAGGAGAGGCTGCAGTTAACTATTGTGCTATGTTGTTGTTGCGTACTGCTGAGTTGGAACCGACCCATAGCTGACCCTCCAGCGGGTTTTCAGAGGCCGTGAATAACACAGGAGACTGTTCATCTTCTTTCTAAGGAGCAGTCGGTGGATTTGAACCGCATGTCTTTGGGTTGGCAGCGCAGCTCCTTACCAGCAAGCCATACGAGCTCCCTTCTGTTGCTGTTGCTAGGTGCTGCCAAGTTGGGTACGACTCACAGCGACCATGTGAACAATGGACCTGAGCCCTGTCCTGCGCCCTGACAGCCTCACAATCTCCGACACACTCAAGCCCACTGCTGCAGTCATGGTGTCAACCCACCTGGCTGAGGCTCCTCCTCTCTGGTGCCACCCGTCCTCCTTTCCAAGACGTCACCTTCCAAGCAACAGCCCCTCCTAGCATCGTGCCTAACGTATATGAGAAAAGCTTCGCCATCCTTGTCTCCAAGGAGCACTCTGGCTGCACCTTCTCCAAGACAGATCTGCATGTTCTTTCTAAACCATTATGTTTAGTGTCTACAAAACCTGTTGTTGAGAAGATTCTGACCAAGCATAAATATGGATCTCCAGAGCTGACAGGACCATCAGCAGATCACATTCATGGACAAACACATGCACTGACAACATTGCAAAGATATCAAGATGAAAGTTAAGTAACACAAAGTTCTGCTAATCAAAGACAATTTACAGGCTTAAAGAACACAATGACACATTTCAGCTCACCATGGTAGTAAGGGTGCACTCCTCAAAATCCACGTTTACAATCCTGAGGTGCGTGGTTTGAATCCACCAGATGCTCTGCTGGAGAAGGAGGGGAAATCTCCTTCCGTGCCAGTTGGATCCGATTTGATGGTACACAAGAAGCGGGGGGGGGGGGGAGAATTCTCCTTCCAGTGCTTGGAGCACACTACCACCAAGAAAAGGGAAGACAGAGAAGGCACAGAATGAGAATGGAAATGAGAATCACAGGGAAGAAGTGAGATTTCATTCTGTCTGATCTGTCGTTGTCAGGGTGTCTATGAGTCACAACCAACTTAATACCTCACAATAAATTAATGGTCTAGGACAAAATACGTACATGAGTGAATGAAAAACTAATTTGCTCTGTGACTTTCACTCAAAACACATTAAAAAAAACCAAGAGGGGGTAAAATTTTCAACAATGAATGAATGAAAATATAATTTTTCTGTAAACTTTTATTAAAATGATAATTAAAATAAAAAAATCATAATAAAAATAAAATGGCTGGCATTTTAAAAATTAAAAAACAACAACAACAACAAACAAAGCCAACCCAACCAAACACAAAACAACAAGCAAACACCTCACTTAAAATATTTGGGAAATTATGCCCATTGCAGTTATTCAAAGTGGACATTTCTGCAGTCATCTTAAACATGGGGGCTTCTCACTTTTCACAAACTAATTCTCTTGAGTACTGAGGATGTCATAACCCTGCTTGCTGAAACTGAGGAGGACCTGAAGTGCTTGCTGCAGAAGGCCAAGGGCTGCAGTCTTTAACATGAATTGAAGCTGAACATCAAAAAAACAAAGATTCTCACCACTGGGCTGATTGGCAGCACCATGATAGAGAGTAAAGAGACTGAGATTGTTAACAGCTTCAGTTTGTTTGGCTCCACTCTTGGTACCAGCAGCCAGAAAATCAAAAAACAAATTGCGCAGCAAAAGTCTGCTGTCTGGGACTCTCCAGAGTACTGAAGAGCAACAATGTCAGTCTGGAGACTAAGGTGAGCCTGATCCAGGCCATCGTCTTTGCAATTACTTGTTATGCACCAGAAAGCTGGACAATGACTAGGGATGATAGAAGGAGAATTGATGCCTTTGAGTTTCGGTGCTGGAGAAGAGTATTGAATACACTATAGATTGGTAGGAGAACAGACAGGTTCATCCTGGAGAGAGTGAGACCAGGCTGCTTCTTGGAAGCAAGGATTCTGAGGCTTCGTCTGACATACTCTGGGCATGGTGCAAGGAGGGATCAGTCCTTGGAGAGGAATACCATGCTTGGGAGGGTAGAGGGACAGCACAAGAGAGGAAGACCCTCGATAAGATGGATTGACTCTGAATGGGGTAATGGTGGTAGGTGTGTCAAAGACAATAAAATTGGCTCAGGATAGAGCAGGGTTCAGAGCTGCTGTACATACGGTTGCTATGAGTCGCAAGTGACCCGACAGCACTTGACAACAATAGCAACATGGATGTCAAGAACTGTGATGATCACGGGTCTTGCTGTCCCATTCTGTAGTCTTCCTGTGATAAATTTTGTAAACAGATTGCTTTTTTAAAAAATTAAATTGGATCATACTATATTTTTGTATATCAAAAGGAGCTATTCTTGGGAAGAGACATTATACTGGGAAAGATGGATGGTCAGAGAAAGAGAGGAAGACCAACCGTTTACCAGATGACACAGTGACCACAGCAATGGGCCTAAGTATATCAGAAATGGTGAGGACGGCACAGGCTAGGGCATGGTTCTGATTTTCTGCTGTTCACAGGGTCACTGTGAGTATACCCGCCTTTACAGCACCTAACTAGAACTACTTCTGTGCTCAAAAGCCCCATGTTTCCCATTCTCCTGACACAAAGGTCAGATGTGCCAAAAGGCTGCCGCGGGACAGGTCTTGGTGTCTCTTCCTCTCCTCTTTCCCAGGCCTTCAATGAGCCAGGTTCCCTTCCCAGGGTGCTGCCCTGGCGCCTCCTCAGTGCTCATCCATATCTTGATCCTTCGCTGTCTTTTCAGCAGGTGCAGCTGCTCTTGGCTGAGCATATACCACGTGGGGACCCACAGTCAGGTGCACACACCCCTTGGCTGGGATCTCTGCTCCTGCTGTTCACAGCGGCTGCTCAGTACACGCTTCCTGATGAGAGAACAGACCGTTATAAACACAGGCCTGATTTCTGGCCTTTCAGAGGCTCCCTCCAGGGAGGTCAAGCTGTCATGGATTGAAGTGTTAACTTGGTGATGCTGTGATTCCCATGGGTGATAAATCCTGACCTTTGTGATGCTGATGAGGCAGGATCAGAGGTGGCTGTGGTATGAGGGGGTCGTCACTTTCCATGATGAGATCTGAGAAGTCTTCAGTGATCAGTTGTAGGGAGAGACTGGGGTCATGCTACATCCCTGATCTGATGTGGAGACTTTCCTCCATCACCTTTCATCTTAGAAGAGAGAAAAAGAGGGGAGCTCTGGTGGCCTAGTGGCAAGGAGCTGCAATTACAATCCCAGAGGCACATGGTTCGAATCCACCAGATGCTCTGCCGGGAAAAGGAGGGACAATCTCCTCCTGTACCAGTCAGATCTGATTTGACGGTACACTCACACGCACACACACACAAAAAAAAGAAAAAAAAAAGGAGAGAAAAGGGAGAAGTGAGCAGAGAGAAGGGGTCCTCAGGCCCACTGAGAAAAAGAGACAGCAGGGGGGTGTGCCTTGGACACAGGCCCCTGTGCTGGGGAGCTCCCACCATGCGAGTCTTCAAGTAATCCTAGGACAGCAGATGCCAAAGGAGATGGGCACTTCTTCCAGAAGTCACAGAGGGCTTCCTCAAGAGCTGGCAGCCTGGACCTGGACTCTAGCTTCCTGAACAGTGAGAAAGTGAGCTTCTGTTTGACGGTGTCACTCTCTTGCAGCACCACTGCTATAGCAGCACTGACAAACACCAGGCAGACCTTCATCACTGCAGCTTCCTCTAATTTCTCCTCCTTCAGAGTGATTCCACGTGCAGTGACTCCACAGAGGGCTGGCCTGCTCCCTGTCCAGGGATCATTCCCCTTCTACAGCAATGCCTGCCCTGTGTCTCCAGAACATGGCTGTCCCAGAGCAAGCCCCTCTTCTTTCTGGAACCTTCCCTGACTGGCCCAGCACGTGGTGATCACTCTCCTGCTCTGAAGTCTTATATGCCTGAGCCTCTTGCACCTGCACAGGTCCTGGCACCACCTGTCTTTCTAGAGAGATGCCTTATGCTGCCACTATAAGGACATCACATAGACATGGCAGGAAAGAGGTCCTGCCACTGGGAACACCTGTTGCAGATGCCAGCACGTGGACAAGAAATGAACTCCACCAAGAGCCTGCTGCTCTGCGGAAGGATGGGCAACCTTCTCCTGTGGGATTCCAGCCCTTGAAAACCTCCTGGGGGGGGGGGGAGAGCAGCTGTGAGACAGTTCTGACCTGATGGCAGTGAGCTAGTTTGTTATGTACCTGCATGAACTGTAACAAGCTCCATGTGCTCCACCAGCCAGTCAGAATTGCCAGTGTGAGGGGTTTCTGTTCCCGGACAGTTGCTGTGCATCCAGGACTAGCAGCACTGAGCCAGGTCAAGACCCAGACCTTCACGTCACTGGGAGCACACGGGGCCCCAGAAGCTTCGGACACGTGACTCTCTACACACTGGAAGCAGGACCCTCGCCCATTGATGCGTTGTCACTTGCTCCTTCTCTCACTTACCTGAAACCTAGGAGCTCTCTCATGTGAGCATTTTACAATCTTCTTGTTTTGGAAGTTCTGTCATATATAGGGTTCAAAAACAGTTGAAGCTCTTGGGAATTTAAGCTGTCACTATAAACACACACAGCAGGTAAGTCCATTTCTTCTAGGAAGTCTGTGCACACAGATTAGGAAGCCATGGTATAGAAAGAGCTGCAGCTCTCAGTGGCCCACTGTTCCTCACCTACTACTCTCTTAAGCAAGTGCAGCTTTAATGTGGGTGATATTTTTGTGGTGAGTTTATTGTTCAAGGAGTGTTGGTGGCTAGTGTGTAACTTGTCATACTTTTAAGATCAGTGGCCCGAAACCACGAGCTATTCTGAGGGAGAAAGAGGGGAGTCTCCTCCCTAAAAGGCTGGTGCAGGGCTCTGAGATCGTCAGTTTGAGTTTTTGGAAGCCACTGCTCCAACAAATGGCATTCCCTCTGTCCAGACACTTTCCATTTTATAACTGAAATAATGTCATAACGTTCACCAAGGAGTCCTGGTGGCACAGTGGTCAAGTGCTGAGCTGCTTGCTCAAAGGCTGGCAGCTTGAGCTTCACAGTCGCTGACCGTGCAAGGCAGGCATGGTGCCGGGAGCTCGATCCTTCCGAGAGAGGGAGTGGGCAGCTCGGCTGTCCTTCAGGTCGCCTGAGCCTGAACAGACCTGGGGATGGTGGGTTTGGCTCCTGCCCACCCCGCCTGCAGGAGCGTGTTCTCAGTCACCGCCTGTGCTTCCCCATCTCAGGCGGCACGCTTAGGGACACCACGAGGACGCTGGACTTTTTAATATGTAGAAGCTGCCCTGACCAGTAAAGCCCTCTCGCCATTCATCCTCTCTATTTTCAGGGGGAAAGCTGCTAAGGTTGGATGATGTAAGACAATCATCTCGCTGATGCTCGGCTGGGGCGGTTTCACACGGCGAGGACGGCGGGCACAGGGCTGTCCAGCGCCCACTGGACACAGCATCACGTCCTGCTGTCTCTCCCCAAGCCCCGACTGGCCACACTCGGGTGGCTGGCCATCCGCCGGCAGGGCCAGTGCCCCGCAGGGGCCTTGCCAGCACCGGCCGGAGCAGGCCGCGCGCTCCAGGCCTCAGGGCCCAGGCCCACGCTGCCCACTGTCCAGGCGCCCGCCGTGGCCGCCGTGCTCGCGCC
>NW_006399798.1:541161-547592 GCF_000299155.1 Elephantulus edwardii | reverse complement strand
GTGCGTGTACCGTCAAATCAGATCTGACTGGTACAGGAGGATATTGCGCCTCCTTCTCCGGCAGAGCGTCTGGTGGATTCGAACTGTGTTCCTCTGGGATTGCACTGCAGCTTCTTACCACTAGGCCACCAGAGCTCCCCTTATTTTTTCTTAATTCCTGGGATTTTTGGGAGGTGGAGGAGGATGTGCTATTGATTAGTAGAGCTTCTCTGGTGGCCCAGTGGTTAAGCACTCAGCTGCTGATTGACAGGTGAGAAGTTTGAACCCACTAGCCTCTCTAAGGGAGGGAAAAACCCTGGCTCAGTGACTAGTCTGAGCATGGTAAAGGGGGGCCAGTTCTGGGCTATCCTTGAGCCCATTGGGAGTCAGAATCAACTCAAGACAGATTTACCTTTTTAAATTATGTTTGGCAACTAGTATGGGTTTCCCCCCCTCTCTTTCTTAATTGTAGTAAAATAATAGAAAAACATTTGCAATTTCAACTATTTTGGAGTTTGGTCTTATTAAGAAAATGCTCACCCCGGTTCAGCCAAAGTCATTTGAGCTGAGTAGAATTCTTCCTGGCCTGGCCAGGAGCAGGGTTCAGCCTGTGGGGGCAGGAGAGGAGTGAGAGCTCCATGGATGTGGCCAGTAGCCCACCCTCTGCCCTGCTTTGGCCACTCGCACTTTGGAGTCCTGGCCCCTGCTGGGCTGGCTGTAGGAGTGGCTGGAGCTTTCCTAGGTGAGCTTGAGCACCCTCACCTCTAGAAAGGCTGTGCCTGTGAGGACATGATGTAAGGTGGGCACTGACACTGTTAGCAGCATAATTTCTGTGTAAGCAAGGTCAGTACATGGAGATTTATCTGTTTACAGATCTTGGATTAACTGTTCATTTATCTTGATGTTATCAGTTCTTTTTAAGTTAACACGTTGCCGCAAATGACAGCAAATGTGTTTCTAAGGATGGTCGTCAATTTAAAAAGTGTGCAGTAACGTGTTAAAAGTCAGATTGTGTAAATTTAAACTTACTGATTGCTGTCAGGTTGCAGCAGACTCATAACCTGACTCTCCACTGGATTCTGAGGCTTTTACTTGCTTGGGAGGAGATTGCCCAGCCTCTGAGGAGCTGCTAGTGGATTTGAACGAGGGTGGGGCCTTTGGTTTAGGAGCACCGTTCCCAGGCCTGCCCCTCCCAAGCTTGCTGTGAGTGCAGAAGCGATGGTAACTTGGCCAGTGTGTGCTCCTTGGGCCTTCTATGCAGCTTCAGGTCTGTCTTCTGAACTGAAACATTACAGAGTTCAATCCCAGGTTTAAGAACAGTTTCTATTTTGTGGCTTACATTAAAAATTTCGACAGCTTAGAAGAATGAATTGGTAGTTGAGCCATAGGTCCTCCCTCCATTGAAACGCTGGGTTGTGTATTGATCTGGAGAAGAGGGAGCATTGTCTGTCACAGGCAGGTCCGAGTAGAGGCGTGTTTCCACGGTGACCATCCTGCTCTTGGCCAGGCTGTGCCCAGTGTTGGTGAAGGCGCCAGGGTGTTTGAGTTTCCAGGGAACAAGCGATTTCCGAAAATACTTGACTGTTGGCCAAGCTGTTAGCTGGAGAAAGAAATCTGGTGTTTTCTTCTCTGGAGCTGCTGGCTGCTGGAGATATGGGCCTTGCTGGGGCAGGGGTGGGTGTCTAAGGATTGAGGTGGTCAGAGTGGGGGTGCTGGACCGAGGTGCTCCAGGCAATGCTCCTGGGTGTAGCCAGCTTGGGAGCAGTTGGTATTCTAGGCTAGAACAGGAATTGAGTGGACTTTGCAGGCCTGGACTGCCTTCTGCCCTCACCTTATGGGGCAGAGGTGGTTTTGATTTGGTCAGGGCACCCTGATCTCGATGCCATGCTTGGAATTGCCACAGTAGCCGAGCAGCTCTGATTTATAAACAAAAAGACACAGTTCTTTTGTTGTTGTTGACTTGCCTTTGTTTTATTTTTAATTGTGATTTTAGTAAAAGTTTACAGAAGAGTTAGATTTTCATTCATTTGACATGTTCTGTTAACAGTTAAGTTTCAACTTTGAAAATGTTGGGCAAACTTGACACAATTTTGATCTGTAAGATCCAAGTAGAGCATCTGAGAATGAAACATAATAAATAGGACAAGTAGAGCTTACTGTTGCATGTTAAAACCATGGAACATGCAAACCTGAAATTGTGTTTATTTAGAAAAATGAGCACGTGTTCTTACTGCTGAGTTAACTGCCTGTCCCATACTTGTCTGTGTGTGTGTAGCATGTCTTCACTTGAATTTATTTGGACGATGTCACCCTGAAGCCCTGCTTGCTAACTCGGGACTGTCCCCTGGGGACAGATCCCAGGGTGAGCCAACTCTGGAATATCCAGATGGAGGTGTTGGGCTCAGGACGAGGCTTGGAGCTCGAGAAGAGAGGTTGCCATGAGAAGGCAAAGTGAGATGTGAACCTTGGAAATGAGATTATGACAGGAAGGGTAGTCATCCTGGGGTTATCCCTGCTTGCTGGAGTAAAGCTGCTGTGCTCCAGGGCTTGCCCAGGTAAGGGCATCCAGATTTTTCCTGGGAAGTAAACATTAAGTTTACAAGTACAGGTATTTTAACACAGTGGTAACTTGTACTAAGTTAAAAACAACCCAACAACCAACATTTCTGTTTTATTTCTAGTGTGTCCACCTTTACAGTTGCAAAATTGTCCTTTTTAATGTTAATGTTTGCTTCTTATTTTAGACCTAAATGCATTTTTGATACATTGAGAGAAACAGGGATGATTCCATATTCCATGAGCACATCTGCCTACTGGGTGTGTGTGTGTGTGTGTGTGTGTGTGTGTGTGTGTGTGTGTACGTACGTACACACATGCGCTCGCGTCACTAGCCAGATCCAGGAGCGGGCCAGTGTTGCCCCTCTAAGCTGCTGGTTCTAGAGTTTAGCGATCACATGGTGTGGCCTCTGTGGAGAGGCTGGAATCCACAGTTTTTAGACAAAATTTGGCTCAGGTGACTATTGGTCAGTTTCGATAAAATGCTGTGTCTCCTGTCCTGGAAGTCAGCTGTGGCTCTCTCCCTGGGCATGTCTGGCTCCCACTTCTCCCACAGGCCACGTTTGTCAAGGCTGGTGGCAGAATTCACTCAGCGTCATGGTGGCAGAGGTTTTACGTTTAGTCCAGGGCTAGCGAGGAGAGTTTTTTATAAACAGTGCCTCTGTAAACCATTTTGCTACCAAAGTGTGTGTTTCAAATTCAGCAGATAGGAGAGAAAATCCTGAACAGTCCATTGGATATATGCTGTTGCGTTTTCATTTTCTCTTTCAAAGCATAATAGCATTTTTAGTACATAGCGGGTGTTAGCCAATGCCATAATTACAAATGCATCAGTTCTTATTTTTTGCCAGACTTTCACATGCATATAAAGCAGTGGAAGACACTGTAATGTGGGTCCAGCCTGCAGCTGTGCGGGTCCTCTTCTGTAGCTGACTTCCTCGGTGTCCTTTGTCATTTGGTCTCTTGACTGCTCTGTGTGTGGGCATTGATTTTGAATCCAGGTGACATGAAATTTTTGACAGCTTTCAGCTGTGCAGACTTCTGTTTTCTTTATTTTGAGGTGTAGTGCAGACCAGTTGGAAGGAGTGGCATCCACTTCCATAATAGCTTGCTTCTGGAAACCCTCTGAACCTGGAGAGAGGATGAAAGGCACCCAAGTGTCGAGGAGTCTCCTTCATAGAGTCGCTGAGTCGCCTGCAACTTGACGGCACTTAACAACAACAGTGCAGACCAGAAACACGTCCCTTCCTCTGCATCTCACTCATTGCCATAAAATTGGAACCAGCTTATAACTGACTTCACAGTGGGTTTTGGGAGGCTGCCGATCTGATGGAGGAGATTGTTCCCCATATTCTCCCTTGGAGTTCTTGTGAGTTTGAATCTCCAGAAAGATACCTTTGGGTCAGCAGCCCAGCTCTCTACTAAATGCTTGAAGTCCTCTTCTCTTCCAACAAGCAGGGTTGTGCCATCTGCATAGTGCAAGTTATTGAAGAGTCTCCCTCCAATCTTGATGCCACATTCTTCTTCATAGAGCCCAGGTTTTTGGACTACTTTCTCCACATACAGATTAAGTATGGTAAAAGACTGCCATCCTGATACACATCTTTGCTGATTTTAAACTACTCAGTGTTCTCTTCAGACATCTTACCTCTTCACCTGGGCACATGTGCGACGTGAGCACAGTTAAGTGTTCTAGGATTCTTACTCTTCACACTGTTATTTAAAACTTGTTATGGGCCACACAGTCAGATGCCCTTATGTAGTCAATAAAGTGCTGGTCAATATCTTCCTGGTATTGGTATTCTCTCCTTTCAACCAAGATCCATCGGACATCAACAGTGACATTACTTATTCTACACCTTTTCAGTCCAGCTTGAATTTTTGGCCATTTCCTGTTAATATGCTGCTGCAAATATTTTTTGATGACCTGTAGTAAAATTTTACTTGCACGTGATATTGTTTGAGAATTCCTGCATTCTTTTCAATCCCCTTCCTTTTGAGTGGGCATAGATATGTCAGTTGCCAAGTAGCTGTCTTCCAGATTTCTCAGTGTGGACAAGTGAGCCCTACTACCGTTGCATCTGATTGTTGAAACATCTCAGTTGGTGGCCTGTCAACTCCTGGAGCTCTAGTTCTCACCAGTGCCTTCGTGCAGCCTAAATGTGCATATGAGGAACTGATCGTCTGTCCCCTAGTCGGTCTTTGTCAATCTTCTGACTGATTTTTCAGTATATCTTTCCACAGAAGTACATTTGATTTCACGGGATCAGTCTTTACACATTCTGTGTCATCTGTGACGTCTTCGGGTTTCCCTGGATTCATATTTTCTGTGTTCTGAATGTTTGCGGATGTTTGCAGCTGATTGTTTGCATTTCAGCAGGGGTACGGCGCATGACGCTCCAGGAGTGCTCCACCAGGCTTTGGGCTCAGCAGTGCTTTCTGATGGCGGCTCTGACCCGGTTGGTGTTTGGAATACTGGTGGCGTAGCTTCCAGCATCACAACATGCTGACCACCACAGTGACATGGTGACCAGCAGGTGGGCGTTGTACACGCTCCACATAGCTGCCATTTCAGAAACTGCTGGAGGATGGGTCAGGACTGCATGCTCAGCATGTACATCCTCCTTCTTTCCTCCTCAGTCTCACATCCCCTCACATGGCTGTGTAACCTTGAATGGTGTGGCTTCTTATTAGGACCCAGACCTCAAGTTGAGTCTGCTCTGTTGGGGTTTGGTGATACAGCACCAGAGGAACCCTCTACCTCAGTTACCCCATTGAAATGAGATGAATCAGCCTTATTCCACCCACTTGCTCTTATCTTTGTTGGTGGTAGCTAGGCCGTGTGGTGTTAGTTGTCAGAAGTGGAAGAAGGTTTCTCTTGTCTTGGGAGTTCCCTCAAGTAGGAAAGGTGTGTGGCAGATGACATCTGTGCACCAGCGTATGGAAGACGGCCCCACAGTCCCAGGATCAGCCCAGAACGACCAACTGAGCTTGGGGCTGCAGCGGGGCAGGGCGGTGTGGAGGCTTCTGTGGAGTGGGCTGAGCCACAGGCAGTTGTGGGTGTCAGTGGTCACTTCCCTCCACCTCCTCTCTACCGCTTAGCCTGGCCTGCTGCCCTGTTCCACCATGTGTTCCCACTGTCTGCCCTTGCCGGCCTCTGGGGATGGTGCTCTAGCAAACACAGGGCTGCCTCCAGACCCCGTCCCAGGTGCCTGGGGGCGGTCTGTGGGGCTGGTGCGCAGCAGCCGTGGGTGGCTGTGCACCGTTTGCAGTCTCAGCTGTGTGTGCAGCATGGCGGGTGGGTGCGTTGGTTGATGCTCTTGCACTCAATTGCCTGAAATACAGAGGATGTCTCAGGGCTGGGACAGCAAGTCCCATAGGTGCTCACTCAGCACTAGCTTTGTGTGGTGGGCACTAGGGGGGAAATGCGCCTTGGCTTCGTATCTCAGGACAGAGTTGCCCAGCCTTAGCACTAGCCTTCTGTGCGTGAGTTCCGTGGCATCCTCCAAGTGCCCTTGATGGCCTGCCTTTGGGGACCTCCAAGGAGGAGAGGTGCCTCAGCTATTGGATGAGAGGACTTGTGTGTAAAAATGGCCCAAAATAAATGGCTTTATGGTGGTGGTACAGTGGGAGAAGTGGACCAAAAGTGAACCTTTCAAGCCATCTAGCTGCTCTGCAGGAGATGTTAGGTGCTGTCGAGTCGTTTGCGACTCATAGCGACCCTATGTACAACAGCCCCAAACCCTGCTCTATCCTGTGCCAATCTCATTGCCTCTGATACACCCATCCTGTTTACCCCAGTCACTGAATCAGTCCACCTCATAGAGGGTCTTCCCCTCCTGCGCTGTTCCTCTACTCTACCCAGCATGATGTCCCTCTCCAAGGACCTGTCTCTC
>NW_006399798.1:539373-540516 GCF_000299155.1 Elephantulus edwardii | reverse complement strand
GGGCTCGGCCGCGACCCTCCCCGCTCCGGCCGGACCCGGCCTTCCGCCAGCCCTGCCCTGCAGCGCGCCCCCTCCCACGGCGCAGACCCCAAAGCCCAGCCCGCCCCACCCGCGGCCGCCGAGACCCTGCCGCCTTTCGGCCAGGACCCCGGCCCGCACCCCCGGCCCTGCCGCTGGGGTCCTGACCACAGGGCATCTCCCCGCGGACGCACGACTGCTGGGTCCACGCGCCCGGGGCCCTCCGCTGCCCACATGCCCGTGCACCCCTTCCATCCACGCAGGGCCCTGCGCTGCCCACCGTCCACGCGCCTGGGGCCCTGCGCTGCCCACCGTCCACGCGCCCGGGGCCCAGCGCCCCCTTGTCCACCCCCCGGGGCCCTGCGCTGCCCACATGCCCGTGGGTCCTGTCCACTCTCCCAGGGCCCAGCGCTCCCCAGATGCCCGTGCGCCCCTTCCGTCCACGCAGGGCCCTGCGCTCCCCACCGTCCACGCGCCCGGGGCCTTGCGCCCCTCACAAACCTGTAACCCCCCCTCCTCAGTCCACCCGCCCTGCGCTCCCCACTTGTCCGTGCGCCCCCCAGATGCCCCCGTCCACCCGCCCAGAGCGCTGCGCTCCCCAGATGCCCATGGCTTTGCGAGGGTTCGGGCTAGGGTTGTGCGGAGGACCACTGCATGGTCTCTTGCACCTCAGTCTGCACATTTTCAACTGTAAGGTTTTGGTGTGCGAAAACTTCAAATATGGTAGATTTTTAAATCCGATTTTGAAAAAAAATGGATTGGTTACTAACTTGGCAAAGCACTCTTGTATAGAGGTTGTTCAGAAGAGTATTAAGTGGGAACGGTACTCCTAGAATGAAACTAGGTTTGATTCCATGTTTTTCCCCCAAGTTATAATTTGCTTGAGAAACAGAAATGTGCTCTCTAGGAAATTTAATTACTCCTCAGAGCTCTACCTCTGGGTCTTCCAGCAGCCTTTGTCCATAAACTGGTGTTTGAAATCTCTTTGGCTAGTTGAAGATGCTGATAAAAGCCTTTATTTTTTCTTTTCTTTTTTTTTTTTTTTTTTTAAATTTTGTGTGCGTGTACCGTCAAATCAGATCTGACTGGTACAGGAGGATATTGCGCCTCCTTCTCCGGCAGAGC
>NW_006399798.1:508214-532418 GCF_000299155.1 Elephantulus edwardii | reverse complement strand
TGTTCCTCTACTCTACCCAGCATGATGTCCCTCTCCAAGGACCTGTCTCTCCTTACAACATGTCCAAAGTATGTCAGACGAAGAAGCCCCAGAATCCTTGCCTCCAAGGAGTAGCCTGGTTTAAGCCTCTCTAGGATGGTGTGGAAAATCAGCTCTTGGGACCATGGGACCATTCTGCTTTGTCCTGAAGGGTCACTGTGGATTGGAATCAACTCCGCAGTGGTGGGTAGGCAGGTTGGCGTGCTGGCATGTTGGAACGTACTGATAGCCATCTCTCTCCAGCTGGTTTCAGAGGCTGTAAATCACACAAGAAGAGATTGCCCATATTGCCCATCTTTCTTCCATGGAGCAACCTGGTGGGTTCGAACTGCCTGCCTTAGGGTTGACAGCACAATTTCTAGACCACTAGGCTGATAGATGTTAATTTGTTTAGTGAAATCTTTGTTAAAAAATCACAGTATGTGTGATGGACTGTAGCTCTCAGAGAGCTTCCTAACAAATATCTTCTCACATTGAATCACCTGAGCACTGTGGCTCCTGCTTCTGTGTCACTGTCACCTTTGGGAGATAGGAGAATGGGAAGTGAGGGGAACTGTGGGCCAGGGGGGAACGTCCCCATGTCCCAGGGTGACAGCGTTTGGGTTGGGGGCTGCCTTCTGAGTACTGACCAGCTTGTGTGTCTCCCTTTTCTGCAGTACCTGTCTGTCTGAGTGGTGCCTGGCTCTCCCTGGGTGATTACCAGGAGGGGTTGATCTCAGGGAGAATTCCAGAGTCAGTGGAGAGTGCAGTGTGGACAGGGTCACTGGGCCCTCCCACCAGCACTGTGTCCACAATATGGCTTGTCACCGTCTTCAGAGCCCACAAGTCATCTTCCTCAGCCACATACCCTGTTCTTTCCAATACTTTCATTTTGTCTTTTCAGGCTTTTCTAAGTCCTTTTCTCCTCCATTTGAAAATGCTGTGAGTGTGAAGTTGGATATGCTCTCTGTCAGAATGGTGCTTTTTTAATAAACCTACATTGTCCTTTGCCATCACTGATGGCCGGGAGCTCCCGTCTCTCTGAAGTTCCTGCGATTTGAGGTCACTCTCAGAGCCGACTGCATTTCCATGACGCTGCATATGACATTGATTTCAGTCCCCTGGTTGTAATTGCACCTGTCCCATTTCCTCTCTGGGCTTCTCAGCTCCACTGCTCTGTCTGTCTACTCCTTCCTCCTCTGAGCTCCCTGGCCTGCGGGACATCGCCAGGCCAAGTCCAGAGCCTTATTGTGGTCAGCATGGTCTCCACTAGTGACTCGTGGTGCATCCTGTGTCCGCCAACCCTCTACAGTCAGCCACACTAGCATTGCTGCAGTGGACACGTGGCGTTCTCACGAAGTGGGCCAGTTAGTGCTATAATTAGCTCCTTCTCAGCTCAGGTCAGAAGCCACTGCAGTGATTTAGGTCAGAGTTTCCAGAGCATTTCGGTGTTTGGATTGGGGACCTGAAGGAGGTAGGAGCTTCTGCAGAGCAGATCTACTGGAGAGACATGAAAATGGGAGTACTGAAAGCACCTGTGCTTAACGGTGGATCCCTTGCTCATCTCTAGCCCAAGTCTGCACTTCTCTCTACTCTGCAGCCTCCTTTCCTGCTACTTACTGCCTAATAGTGTCAGTCCCGTACCTGCCCTTTTCTCCGCCAGTACTCAGCTTACCTTGCTGACGCCCAGCAGTCCCGCCTGCGCCCTCTAGCAGTGGCTCTCCCCACATGTTACCCACACTCACTGTCATCTACTTAAAACTGACTCATGGTTGATCCTCCACGAGTTTCCAGATCCCTCAGGAGGAGGTAGCCATTCTTCCTCCCATGAGCTCCTGGTGGCTTCTGCCTCCAGGGAGGAGTGGCTTTTGGGTCAGCAGCACTGTGGACTACACCACAGAGCTCCTTCTGCTTTTACTAGCCCTGTGCTCTTCTAGATCGTATGGTGTGGCTCACCCAGCACCTCCTGCAGAACTCGGCCAGCTCCTTTGGGGTCTGTTCCTAGTTAGAGGCCTCAAGATTCTGCTGCCTGGGGGTCTCCTGCGCAGAGGTCCACTGCTGGGGGTTGGCGCTCTGCACTCTGGCCTCATTTGGAGTTGATCTGTGGACGCATTCAGTCTGGTCTTCCCAGTGGTTCCCTGGCTTGTGAGCCACAGTTGATGGTATGTTGAGAGTGGCCATGAGTAGTTTTATTTGAACCATTTGGATCACGTTGAGGGACACTGATAGCTTTTCAAGTTGGAAGGCTCTCTCAGACTCCAGTCCGTGTGCGGCTTGGGTCATCACCAGCCAGCAGTCAGCACACATCACAGTTGAAGGTTGATGCTTTCATGGCTTTCATTCTCCTAGCGTCCGTAGTCAGTGTCCGTGGAAGGAGTGGTCCAGGATCTCAGAAGCTGCATTATGTTGGGCAAATCTGCTGTCAAGGAATTTACACAAATAATCTCTTTTAAGAGAGTTTCTACAAAGTTGGTTCCTCTGAGGTGAAATTTATGGATCTCCCCCTTTGAAACTGTTGTCCCACTTCACCATTTCTACTGGTAATTCCTCCTCCGCTACCCTCCTCACTCATTTCTCTGTCAGTGAGCTCTCTAACTCACTGAGGGTGGGGTGGGGGGTTGTCTCAGAAACTACAGAAGTGGCAAGTTTGTCTGTGGATCAGGCTGGTGTGCATGGTCCACACCCATACGTAGGTGCAGAGGGTGTCTCCAGGCCACAACTCTCAGCTCCTGAGCAGCTGGGCCAGGTGCATGCAGTGTCTAGAGCACTCCTCTCCATGGCCTCTCAGGGCTATGGCCCACCCAAAGAGAATGAATAACTGAGGGTCGTACTCTCTGGTGAGGTGGGGATTCCAGATACATGCTACAGCTACACGACACACAGCTTTCTCCAGAATGCACAAAGAGTTTACAATTCAAAGTAAAATGGAAGGGGGCCTTGGTGCCCCACTTATCTGAGGTTCAAGTCCACCGGACACCCCTAGAGAGACAGATGGACCCTCTCCTCTCATATGATTTACAGTCTCAGAAACCCAGTAGGGGATCAGCTATGAGTCAATTTTGACGCAAGGCATTGAGCAGAGAGAGGAGAAAGCTATAGGTGGAAGGGCCATGTTGTGTACTGCCAAGTTGGAATGTTCCCCTCACTCTTCCTCCAGTGGCATCAGTCACCCAGGAGGACATTGCCCACCTTGCTCCTGTGGAAAAGCTGGTGAATTCAAAGTGCACGCCTCTGGGCCGGCAGTGCAACTTCTTACCACCAAGCCGCCAGAGCTTCTTACTAATTGTAATTATTAGTTATTGCCAATTCATTGTATCACAGACCTTTCTACAAAGTATTTAAGAGCAAGAATGTCAGTTTTAATACTAAGGTTTACTCAGTTAAAAGTGTAGTATTTTTACTGGCTTTCTACGTGACAGATTAAATAAGGAAGACCAAAGATTTGATGCCTTTGAATTTGGTGTTGAAGAGTACTGCATATTCCATAGACTGCTAGAAGAAGCAAATCTTGAAGGACGTACAGCTTTAGAAACAAGGATAGTGGTCATTCATGCTGTCTGGGTCATGCATGCTTGAGTAGGGGTTGCCTTTTGATAAACCTGTCCTATCATGAGGACTCATGCATTGCAAGGCTGCGCCCCTGCTTCAGGCAGCCTCCCCATCTTTGTGTTGACCACACAATTGATAAATTATCTAAAAGACAAAGTAGAAAATGTCTCTGTGAATAACACTCTAGGCAGACTATATCCGATACATTTTTCCCCCTGCACTTTCTGTGGACAGGGGGTACAGCCCTGCAGTACCTGTGCCCAAGTTCCCTTTCCTGCACACCCTGTGGATGGGGGTGCGGTCCTGCAGACATTTGTGTACCCGGGTTCCCTTTCTCGCATGCCCTGTTAGTGTGTTACCAGATTTCCTTTCCTGCTTGCCTTGGGGACCTGAGTGCGGTCCTGCAGACACTTGTATACCCGGGTTCTCTTTCCCGCTTGCCTTGTTAATGGGGGTGTGGTCCTATAGCTGCGTGTGCCCAGGTTCCCTTTCCTGCTTGCCTTGTGGACCTGAGTGCGGTCCTGCAGACACTTGTGTACCCGGGTTCCCTTTCTTGCATGCCCTGTGGACTTTGTTGCGGTCTTGCAGGTGCATGTTCCTGGGTTCCCTTTCCCATTCGCCCTGTGGACGGAGGTGCGGTACTGCAGACACTTGCGTGCTTGCTGATAGTGTGCTTAGGCTGCTCTGTCTGTACTGTCACAAGTGTCCTTTTTGGTGTCTTCACAGGCAGCCTACCTCCCATAATGCTCCCTGGGGCTGTCCTGGCTCTTGACCAGGTGTACTGGCACCCAGAACTCTAGCCCTTCAGAATCATGCATGTCCTGGGCAGTCAGGACACTGGCTGAGGCCTCCCCTGCCAATGTCTATGTGAGCGCAGTCACCTGGCTCCCTCTACTGCAGGGCTTTCCCTGGGCCTGACTGGTACCAATGGCCACTTATCTGCATGTCCATATGCCTGGCCTGGGTGTTGTCTTGAACCTGTCATAAGATACACTGTTCATTCCACAGATCCCCAGTCGGTGGGGCTTTGAGGTGGAGCTTCCCATGCCAAGGGTGTCTGAGCCCCGGGCAGATTGGTAGTGCTGACCCTTGCCTGCCTGCAGTGTCCCATCCAGCCACATGCAGGCTTAAGTTCGCTCTCCTTCCAGGTGCACGTTCCGGTTCCCCAGCACGAACATCAAGATAACTTTCACTGCCCTGTCCAGCGAACGCAGGGAGAAGCAGGAGGCTCCCGCATCTCCCGTAAAGCCTGTGCAGCCCCAGATCTCGCCCTTGACCATCAACATTCCAGACTCCATGGCCCACCTCATCAGTCCCCTGCCATCCCCGACAGGCACCATCAGGTAAGTGGTTCCCAGACTTGTGCACAGGACACCAAGGGCTGTGCTCTCAGAGTTCTCCCCTCCTCCCTGGCCACCTCCTCTCTTCTTCCTGATCACTGCCCCTGGCAGTGCACTGATGGGTCCTGAGGCTCCCTGGTCACTAGTTGAACATTGGTGATGTCATGTAATCCCAAAACCCTTGTGCCCTCAGCTTCCTGTGAAATGAAATTCCCAAATGCTCCTGGTTTCATTGAGGGAGACTTTGATGCATATAAATTCAATAGGCAGGAAAAAAAAATCAACAGGCAGATGATTTCTGATACTTGTTGAATGTCAGAGGTTTTCATTTGAATTTTCTGTTTTCTGCAGTTGTGTGTAAATTCTGAAAACTTGGTGTCTTTGTTTCTAGTACAGTTAGGTTGATTTGTTCCCCACCTGCAGTGGCCATGATTTTATTATTGTAGCAGATACGTAGGTAACAAAATATTTGTGGTTTCTACAGTCTTCACATAGATGGTTCAGTGACATTCATAACATTCATCTTATTGTTCAACCACATCCCTAAATAAATGTTTCCATTGCCCTTAACGGAAGCTCAGTGTTCCTTAAGTTTGACTTACTTTCAGTCTTGAAGTTTACTCGTTACGTCAGTATGCATGTATGCTGTCCTTAGTCACTGGATTCTACTGCGTACTGAAGGCCTCCTGAGCTAAGCATCTCCACAGATGCTGGCCGCTCTCGGCACCTCACTGCTTTCCTTCTCTAGTTCTTCTCACTCCTTCATCTCCTCACCACATAAACTTACATCCAGGAATTACTCATGCACATCAGCATTTACATTTCTTTCTTCCAAAACAAGAACAGTTTTTCTTAACATGAATAGTTCTGAAAATATCTAAGAATATTTTTTGTTTTTTGGGTTTTTTTTTCTTTTTCAATTTATTATTAATTTCAATGAAAATTTACAGAGACTGGGTTTCCATTCATTCATTGTTGCACTTTTCTCCCCTCCCAACCCTCCCCCCCTAGTACACTACCCTCTTGGAAAAGTAAAAGAAAAATTCTTTCATTGTTTTACAATCCCTCTCCCCAGGTCCACTCCACTGTGCAGCCTTCGCTCTGGACTCCTCTCATGACAAAAATACCTAATCATATCCCTTTTAAACAATTTTCTCCCTTATCTGTTTCAATGCAGTATACGTTATTGAACCCATCTTTCTCAGTCTTCCCCCAACCCCGATGTTAGTCCTGTTTTACAATAGTGGCACCATGCAGTATTTGTCCCTTTTGTGACTGGGATATTTCACTCAGCATAATGTCCTCCAGGGTCACGCATTCTGAATAATATTACATGAGTTCCTTGTTTTTCAATGCAGCGTAGTATTCCATTGTGTGAATATACCACAGCTTCTCTACCCATTTGTTTGTGGATGGGCACTTAGGTTGTACTAAGTGCATGAGAGTGCAGACATCATCAGGGGAATCATTTAGGTGTGATTGGGATTCCAGAACAGGAAAGACACAGAGGTCACTCCAAGATTTGCTATAAGATACCAAGCATGATGAAAAACAAGAAAATATGCATTTGAAAAGCTAAGCTGACCCCAACCAGAAATGACCCAAAAGGTAAAACACCAAGATACATCTTAATCAGTTTCTCCAGAATTAAAAAGCAGTGCAGAAGCTACTAGGAAGAATTATGAAGGTGATGGTCCAATTTCTCAGCAGAAACTGTGCACACAAGAAGCTAGTGGGCAGACAGACATAAAATTCAGAAAGAAGAAAATTGCCAATGAAGAATTTTATACCCAGAAAAATTTCCTCAGATAGGGTGGAGAAGCGAGGCTATTTCCAGATGAACAGAAATGAATTTGTGAAAGCTAGAGCAGCCTTACAGGAAATCCTAGAAGTAGTTCTTTGAACTGAGAACCAGCAATGATGGTCAGCAGTCCAGAATTAACACTCGTGACAGCATTATTCAGAACTTGAACCAGACACAGACATACACAAAGTACGATAAACATGCGAGACTAGAACTAGAAGATGAGGTGGTGTCTGTGACTAATGACAGCAACACGGCAGGAGGGGACCAAGAAATGTAGTTACCAAATGTCCAAATGCTGAGGAAGTCGAGGACACTTCAAGATAAGTGACTTGAGGATTAAACAATAACTTACCTTAGAAAAAAATTTACTAACTCCTACCAGGAAAGGGGGAGAGAGAAGTCACAAGGACTTGGAAAACACTAAAACAATGACAGTGAAGGAAATGGTACAGAAAAGCAGACAGAACAAAGACATCCATACCACCACCACCAGAAGTGCCCAGTGCAAAGACTCCACACCAGGGATGTGCCTAGAGGCCACGAGGTCTCTCAGTGGGTCATCAGGGACACTTTTAGTATACAGGGGTGGGGTGGTGCACACCAGTTCCCTTGGATGGCGTGTGTGTGTGAGAGAGTGACGGGTGAGCTAGCGAGCGGGATTCTTGGTAGCACTCGCGCCTTCTGTGTTAGAGATCCTGAAGCAGGAAGAGCGTTGGCGAGATGCCTTGGTAGAGCAGCTGCATCAGTGACCTGGACGTAGCTGGCCCATCTCGCTCTCACATGTCCAATGATCAGGTGATTGTGAGTTGGAGCAGACGGGAGCACACCTGACAGCCACATGTGGGGGACTGAGGGTGGCCAGTCAGTGCACCTCCTGTCACAGCCGACAAGGAGCAGAGACATGTCTTTGCCTGTGACACTGAGCAGGTCTCAGCAGAGCATTCCCATTGGGATAGACTAGCAAGAAAGACCTGCTGACGGCTTGTGTCAACCTGCCTCTCAGCTGTCGGTGTGTACACAGTGTTACCATGAGCTGGCCACCACCCCACCATGGGGATGGGAGTGCTTTACCCCAGCAGTGGGATCAGGTCCTTGTGAGAGGGCACTGCTGTGAAGCGAGTCTCATCTGCTCAGAGCTGTCCCTGCAGTGTGGTGGCCACAGGAAGACCAATGAGAACCCAGGAGCCCCTGGACCTTCACCTCCACACCTTCAAGTGCTCACAGCCTCTGAGACCTGGCACAGAGAAGTGTGTGCTTTGTTAGGTAGGGGCATCTGGCCAGATTGGGCTCCACTGGGCAACTGCTATGTCCAAGCTCAGAGTGCATGCCTGGCTCGGGGTTCCCCTTGATGGTCTGCCCTCTTTGCACTGTCCATATGTGACCAAATGGACGTGAGTGCAGAGGGGCCATCCCTTGCCTCATCTTGCCCCAGGAGAGCTTGTCTGCATGTTATCTGTGATAACACGCGGGAGGAGAGCCTCTTCAGATGCTCTCCCCGGTCGGGAGAATTTTGTCTGTCTACTGCAGGTTCCAGTGACCCTGGCTTCAGTGTCTTTGTGTGTCCGCTGATGGAGTAACACAGACACCTTTGTCTCCCACAGCGCTGCCAACTCCTGCCCGTCCAGCCCCCGTGGGGCTGGGTCTTCGGGATACAAGGTGGGCCGTGGGATACCAGCTGACCTCAACTTAATGGCTGACAGCTCACAGCCCGAGAATGAGAAGGAGACCTCAGGTGGAGACAGCCCAAAGGTAAAGGCTTCTACCCTGACAACAGTGGCCCTGAGACCTTTGCTGCGAGGCCCCAGCACTCAAGTCAGTTTCTGAGTGCATCAGGTACTTGGTCTGCACTGACTGGTGAGCATGCCTTCAAGTGCAGGTATCCAGATGGCACCAAGGCCCACCCACCAAGCCACTGTGCTGACATCTGGTATCCAGAGGTAGCCCTGAGTCAGTGGTGATCAGGCCGAGAAGCGTGCATGGAACCCTCTGGGAACTGTCTGCCTTGCCCTGGCATCATCACTACCCTGATGATGTTCAGAGTCTAGTGCTCAGGGAGGTAGTGGGGCACCTAGTAAGTGTGCCTTGAGCACTCTTTTCTCAGCATTCTGCTTTTCAGTAAGAGAGGTTTCTAGAAACATCAGAAATGAAAGAGAACCTCTGAACAGCATGACCCACTCACTGGCCAGGGCCCCACTCTGTCAGCCAAATGTCAGCCTGTGTCCTTGCTGCAGGTCCTGCCTGACTGTAGCAAGAGACGCCAGCCTCCAGAAGTGTGGGTGCTGCGGAGACCATCGGCAGTGTTGGCCTGCCTCGGGGCCACCCCATGGGTGGTTAAACTGGAGACCATGATGTCACACACGATGCATCCCCTGTCCTCCTGCCCCTTCTTACTCCTGCCCAGGCCTTCCACTGTTCTCTGACCCATCCACTCCCCTCCAACGTGGAGAACACATTTGCCCAGAGATCCTGTGCCAGGCTTACAAGCTCTGTCGTGCTCAAGCCCTCCATTGCAGGAACTGTCAGTATACCCTTTTGCGGGTCTTCCTCTCGTTTGAAGACCCTCTACTTTGAAGCATGATTTCCAAGGAATGACCCATCCTGACAAACAAACCCAAAGGACGTGAGAAGATGTTTCTCTGTCCTTGCCTGCAAGTAGCACCCTGGTTGCACTTCTTTCAGCACAGACTTGCTCTTTGTTCAGGACTTTTCAAAGACATGAGTTCTTTGATTTCCTTTATGTGTTGTCCGACTTTCAGATGCATAGGTAGCAATTGAAACTATCAAAGCTTGGACCAGGCACGCTTTAGTGTTTAAACTTGATATCATTGCTTTTTTATCACTTTGGAGAGGAGAGGTCCTTGATAGCAGATCTGTTCAGTGCAACATGTCTTTTCATTTCTTGACTGCTGCTACCATGAGCATTGATTATGGGTCAAAGTAAAAGTACATCATTGACATTGTCAGTCTTTTCTCTAATCCTGACATTTCCTCCTGTTGGTCCAGATGTGAGTATTTTTGTTTTCTTGATGTTGTAATGTAATCATATTGAAGGCTGTATAGTCTTTGACCTGCAGTGTTTCAAGTCTTTCACTTTATGCAAGCTAGGCTGTATTACATGCATAATGCAGGTTATTGGTAAGTTTTCCTTCAATCCTGATACCAAGTCCATCTTCATATAATTCAGTCTCTTAAAAGATTTACTCAGCATATTGATTGAATAAAATGGAGAAAGGATATAGCCTTTACATACCTCTCTTGACTTTAAGCTGTACAGTGTTTCGTTGTTCTCTTCAAAAAACCTCATCTTCGTCAGATTTCACATGAACATAGTTGAGTGTTCAGGGATTGCCATTCTTCTCAGTGTTATCCATCATTTGTTACGATCTCAGAGTTGAATGCCTTTGCATAATCAGTAAAACACAGGTGAACATCTTTTAGTGTTCTCTGCTTTCAGTCAAGATCCATACAGTATCTGCAGTGACATCCTTTGTTCTCTCTCTTCTGAATCCAGCTTGCATTTCTGGAAGTGCCTTCTTGTACCAGGCATTTTTTTAATTTTTTTTTTTTTTTTTTTTTTATTATTTGTGTGTGTGCGTGTACCGTCAAATCAGATCTGACTGGTACAGGAAGTGATTGTCCCTCCTTCCCCAGCAGAGCATCTGGTGGATTCGAACCGTGCGCCTCTGGGATTGCAGTGCAGCTTCTTGCCACTAGGCCACCAGAGCTCCCCTTACCAGCCATCTTTTTATAATAGCAAGATTTTAATTGCATGTGATAGTAATGATTTTGTGTCATAATTGCTAAATGCTGTTGGGTCACCTTATTTCTAATGGGAACAAATATGTCAGCCTTTTAGGCAGTTGGCCAGGTAACTGTCTTACAAATTTCTTAGCGAATCAAGGACTGAATCTGTGTGTTGAAGCACCTCGAGTGGTCTTGCATCAATTTCTGGGGCTTACTTTTTTGCCAGTGCCTTCAGTGCAACTTGGGTTTCTTCCTTTGAAACCATTGGTTCTTGATTGTGTTCTATTGTTTTAAATGGCTCAGGGAGCTCTGGTGCTCTAGTGTCAAGAAGCTATCTGGAGGGGAGGGGTGGACAGGGAGAAAATGCAACAATGAATGAATGGAAATCCAAAGTCTCTGTAAATTTTCATGAAAATTAAAAAAAAGAAGAAGAAGAAGAAGCTATGCTGCAATTCCAGAATCCCAGGGTTCAAGGCCACTAGCTGTTCTGCAGGAGAACAATGGACAGTTTCTTCCTATGCAATGAACTGCCTCTGAAAACCCGCAGGAAGGTCAGCTGTGAGTTGGTTCTGACTCTGGTACACAACAGCAACAAGTGTCAGCCAGTTCTTTTTGGCCCAGTGACTGTGTTCTTTCATCTTCATTTACACTTCAAGCACCATTCAGTCCTTCAGTATTATAACTCAGGGGTACACTCCTGACTTTATTCTTCAGGTCTCAGTTTGAGAAGTGCCATGCTTGTTCTTCCTCTTTGGCTTTCTAACTTCAAGGTCTTTGCATGTTTTGTTATAATGCTTTGCTTTGTCTTCTCGAGTTGCCCTTTGAAATCTGTTCAGCTCTGATGTCATCAATCATTTCTTATCTTTATTTTGGCTTTTATATATTGAAAACGGATGTCTGACATCTATCCTTTCTCACCTCGGGTTTGGGTTTTTTGTGTGTGATTTTTTGTTTTCTTCATGGGTAATGTTCCTAATGTCATTTCACAGTTTGGCTGGTCCTTAGTGACCGATGCATCGAATTTTTCTTGAGACAGTTTTTGAAGTCAGGTGGGATGAACTCAAGGTTGTACTTGGTTCTCAGATTTGTTTTCATTTTCTTCAGCTTCAGTTTGAACTTGCACATGAATAATTGATGTTCTCTTCTACAATTCTGTGCATTGTTGTTGATTTGCTTTTGGGTCGAGCATGACTCATAGCAACCCTGTGAACAAAAGTCCTGAAGCCCCTCTATGACTATTCACATTTGTCAAAGTTCGTGGAGTTTCTGGAGACACGTTATTTAGGCATGCCTTCCATTGGCTTGTACTGAATGTATTCTTTGACAGTTTACTGTTCCTCATACAGCACAGTATTATCCATCATGTGTGCAGATGTACATGTCTCACAAGCAGGCCTTTGGCCCTGTGCACAGAGGGACTCCCTCAAGGGAACACCTACTTCAAGGTGTGCAGCGCAGCCCCCACCAGTCCCTGTACACACTCCCTAGGCCACACCTCTGCCCCACCCTCCACCCCTTATGAGGCAGTTTCTTTTTGCTTTTGCTGCCTGAGGGTCTTCAACAGTGACCTTTAATTGTTCTGTATACTATTGTTACTTCCTTGTTTCCTCCACATTTTTCAGATTCTCTAAAATCAATATATGCTGCTTTAACAGTAACTGAGTATTCTCAGAATGAGACGTAATCCTCACATTGCAGTAAGCGCACTACTTGAGCGAATGCCCTGTGTTAACAAGGGTGTATGTGAGTGAGCAAGCGAGCACATGTTCGAATGAACAAGCGTGTACGGGGCTGAATGTCCTACCAGAGCAAGAGTGGGCAGGGGTATGCGGGATGAGAGAGAGAGTGCCTACACCCCACACCCATACCCCCTACTCCGTTGACGGCAGGCCTCTCTCCCTCCGTGCAGGATGACTCGAAGCCTCCATACTCCTATGCGCAGCTCATTGTACAAGCAATCACAATGGCCCCCGATAAGCAGCTCACCCTCAATGGGATCTACACGCACATCACCAAGAACTACCCTTACTACAGGACCGCAGACAAGGGCTGGCAGGTGCGTGTCGCTGGGTCTCCGACACTGTCCGGGCTTTGTTCCCTCGGGCACGGGGGAGAGGGGGAGCTGGGTGGACGAGGCCCTGAGCTCAGAGACCCTGTGGGGCCTGATGCCACTTCCCGCAAGCCCCTGCAGTGAAGGCTTGACCTTGGAAACTGCACCTGCCCGTGTCCCTGTGCTGAGGAACTGTGCACACTGGGTCACACCGCCCACTGCACCCCTACTCCGTGTGTGTCTGGGCCCTTGCTTGGGCTAGTTCAGCTCCTGCAGTACTAGTGTCAATCCATGTGGTCAGTGCCCAGTTTAACCTCACATCAGACAGCCCAGGGAAGCCCGAGGAAGGATCTGAACCAACCAAGAGAGGATTTATGTGGAGGGCGTTTAAACTTATTGCGCAATGAGGAATGGCTACAGTCTGTATTGTCATAAGTGTGATCATTGAGAAAAGTGCCTGTGTAGCCATCCTCACCATCTGGGGAATGGGCCGCACTCGGGTCATCAGCTGGGGGCAGCCAGGTCATTGGCTGTGGTGGGGGGAGCAGCTGGGTCATCACAGGAGGCAGCCAGGTCATCCATCACAGGGGGAAGCCGGGTCATTAGCTGGGGTTGGAGGGCAGCTGGGACTGGGGTCTTGTTTCATCAGAGGGGACAGCTGGGGTGGGGGGCAGCCGGGTCATTGGCTGGGGCCGAGGGTAGCTGGGTCATCACGGGGCAGCTGGGTCACTGGGGTGGGGGGCAGCTGGGTCATCATCTGGGGCAGAGGGCAGCTGGGTCATAGGTTGAGATGGGGGGCAGCTGGGTCATGGAGGGCAGAGAGGGTCTGCCCCCTGTTGCCCTGATGGAAGGAATGACACTGTGTAACTGCTGTGAGCAGTCCTCATAGCCATCTCCACCAACCCAGGCCTCCAGTGTTTATAAGAGCCCTGGGCCCTGACCGGTGGACAAGGGAGTGGGTTTGAGTCCAGACTCCATAGGCGTGTGCCCTGGGCTTGCTGGTTGGGTCTGGGATGTGTTTCTGCCTTCAGCCCCATCTGGGTCTTTGGGCTATGTAGTGTGTGCTTTAGTGATGTCACTATGTTTGGTCTGAAAGAGCTGAAGGTGAATTATAGACCAGACAATCAGATGAGAGCTTACACCTGCCTCAGTGGCTGGAGGGATCCCAGACCCTCGAGGCCCTAGTGCAGAGCATGGACACCCGCCTGGTCACTTGGAACACCTGGAGCTTGATGTCCTGGCCAGACTCTAACCACCTGTATCCTCAGAAAGCACTTTTCCTGGCCCAAATTGCTGAGGTGAGGTGGCCGGCCCTGGCTGCCTGCTATTGCACTGATCACTTGTCTTTGTTAAGACACGTTGTTCCCGTCCTGTCTAGTGTTGGGGCTGATGCTCTCCCTTGTTCCCTTCTGGTGCTGCTCTCAGCCAAAGGAAGGGCTGCTGGGACCCCAGACCCCAGCACATGCTGTCTGCTCCTGTCAACAGCGCCTGGAGGCTCTGCCGCACCCACATCCCAGGGTCCCCTTCTAGCTTCAGACAGATCGCTGCTCTGCTTTGCACTCTGTTCACTGAGGGAGCTGGGTGGTTTTCAGTTGCATCAGCGCTCTCATCTCTCTCCAGAATTCGATCCGCCACAACCTCTCTCTGAACCGTTACTTCATCAAAGTCCCACGTTCCCAGGAGGAACCAGGCAAAGGGTCCTTCTGGAGGATAGATCCCGCCTCTGAGAGCAAGCTGATGGAGCAGGCCTTCCGAAAGAGACGGCCACGGGGCGTGCCTTGCTTCAGAACCCCCCTGGGGCCCCTGTCCTCCAGGTGAGCACAGACAGGCCTCCTTCATCCAGGAGCCTGCAAGTGGGCAGTAAGACTGGATGGTGGAAGAGGGCTCCTCTCCCCAAGGTCCATGGCCCCCAGTGCTGTCACCTGCATGGATGGGTTTCATGGGCACCCAACGTGTTACTGAGGCTGCAGGCTTCTGTGTGAGTCACCTGGTCTGTGAAGGTGACAGTCCCTCATCTTTGCCCTGCTCTCTCAAGGTGCTTTTAGATTGGTTTACACACTGTTGCTTTTGCCTAGGTTTCAGATTACAGACGTGGAGCTCCTTTGTTAGCTACCAGTTTATAAGTAGACTGTAATGGACTTGAAGGCCTTCAGCCGCAAGTCTGACTGGGCGTCGGGGCTGGAGCCCCACTCCAGGTCTGTGGCTGCAGGACCTGCAAGGGGTCAGGGCTCAGGACTGCCCAACCTGCTGAGGGCCCACCTCTGCCCAGGAGTCTGAGAAGGGCAGAGACTGACCGGGAAACCGTCTACCAAGCTCCTTTATGTGTGCAGGCGGGCTCAAGAGGGCTGGGCCCTGGCACATGCTAGCTGTCACTCTGTCTTCTCTTGACCACATAGGAGTGCGCCGGCTTCTCCCAACCACGCGGGCGTGCTGTCTGCTCACTCCAGTGGGGCACAGACCCCTGAGAGCCTGTCCCGGGAAGGCTCGCCAGCCCCCCTGGAGCCCGAGCCGGGAGGCGCCCAGCCCAAGCTGGCCGTCATCCAGGAGGCGCGCTTTGCCCAGAGTGCACCAGGTGAGCACTCCAACCACAAACCCCAGACTTCTGGAAGCCTTAGGCCTGGTGTGTGATCCCTGAGGCTCGTGAAGGCCAGTGACCCTCATGTTCCATGTGCCTAGGGCCACATACACACTCCTGTCACTCCTCACCTGTGGAAACCTGTGAAAGTCACCCCCTAGATAGACACTACAGACCAGGCCCTGCATGGGTTTCAAGTAAGTGACCTATTCGCAGTCGAGACAGAATGAAAATGGATGCATTGGGACAGGTGAACCCAGACTTTTGTTTCCCAGGCCACTGGCCAAGTGTGTTCTATGATAAATGCAGTTCCTAGTCAAGTTGATCCAAGTCTTAATGTTCATCTAGTGTAACACAGACCCCAAAAGGGCAAAGGTCAGTTGGCAGGATTCCTTATTCTCCTGGGATGGCTTTGGTCATCAGATGAGCCCCTGCTGTTGTGACCAGCAGGGCCTAGTCTTTGCATGTCCTTATGGACACTTGTGAGCAGAGAGCATCGGGACAAGTGTGTGGGCAGCTTAAATGGGGGATCTGACAGATCTCAGAACGTGGACTGCCATCCAGTCAGGGCCAGCTCCCAGCTGAACCCTCAGTGGGCTCCATCCTGCTGACACACTTGGCAGCCAACCGCAGTGTGGAGTCCTAGGCCCCTGGGGAGAAGGACTGGGTCCTAGGCCTCTGAGAACCCACACAGAATCTCTCCATGCTGCAGGTAGAGTGGACTACCCACAGTCCCAGTGGTCCTCGGGGGCTCTGTGTCAGGGACATGAACAGGGGTCCTCGGGGGAGCTGTGTCAGAGTTACAGGTGGGGGTCTTCAGGGGGGCTCTGTTGGCGTCGTGTTCAGCGTTACAGTTGGGGGATTCTTGGGAGGTTTATGTGTTGAGGTTTCAGGCAGGAGGCCCTCGAGGAGCCCTGTGTTGAAGTAGCAGACAGGAGGTCTTTGGGGGGCTCTGTGTTAGTCTTAGGCAGGGAATCCTCGGGGGCTCTGTTGGGAAGACAGCATTGAGCCTCATCGGTCCTCTGTGCTGGGGTCGTGGGCGTGGATCCTCACCGTCTCCTTGGCCCCACAGGCTCCCCTCTGTCCAGCCAGCCAGTGCTCATAACGGTGCAGCGGCAGCTCCCACAGACGATGAAGCCCGTCACCTATGCGGTGGCCGCCCCCGTGACAACCTCCACCTCCCAGCATCCCGTCGTGCAGACGGTCCACGTGGTCCACCAGCTCCCCGCAGGCGCAGTCACCAGCGTCACCGGGCTAGCACCAGCAAGCACATATGCTGTCACTGGACCGACAGTGGTCGCCCAGGCGGCCGTGGTCACCCCTCCTAAAGTGGAGCCACAGGAGAATGGGGATCACCGTGAAGTGAAAGGTGAGGCTGGCTGCTGCTGGAGACTGCCACCCCGGCCTGGCTGACTGGGTTCACATGGTTTCTCTCTCCTTTTTCCTCAGTCAAAGTGGAGCCTCTCCCTGCGATTGGCCATGCCCCACTGGGGACCACTGGCCGGGTCATCCAGACATCCCCGTCCACCCCTGTGCAGACGGTCACCATAGTACAGCAGGCACCGCTAGGCCAACACCAGCTACCGATAAAAACTGTAACTCAGAACGGGACTCACGTGGTCCCAGTCGCCACTGCTGTCCATGGACCAGTCACCAGCGGTAAGAACCTCCTCCCCCGCCTGTGTCCCCCAGTTCCTGTGGTTTTGTCCCCAGGCATGAATGCCTGGCGTGAAGATCTGGAGCCGCCCCTGGGACAGGAGGCTGCAGTTCTGAGTCCTACCTTGGTGCTGCAGGTTCCATCTGAGGGAGGATAACGTTACAGGCTGTGTCCCTGAAAGTGTTAGCCCAAGCCCAGGGCTAGCAGGCATCAGGCTTCCCCTCTGAGGGCCATCTGACAGCAGGTGTGCTGCTGGAGCCCAGCCTGCGTGTGTCCTCTTGGAGCCACCCAGTGGTCCTGTGGAGCAGGAAGGGGGTGCTTTCCTAAGCACATGTCTGAGCACACTGGGACCCAAGCACCTGCCGACCCTGCAGTCCCCCTCCAGGGCTGCTTGGACAAGAGAGGCAGGATGATCGTCCCCTGTCCATCCCCTGGCACCAGGAAGGCTAAGCTGTCCGGCGATGCATCAACTCGAATCTGGACATGCTCTTCCAAACACCTGGGGGCACTAAGCCAGAGACACACCGGGCAGGACTTGGGAAATGAGGCTGCCATTTTGCATATTGGTGAGATTGACCTGCAGCCTAGAAATCCAGTTCCGCTGAGCTAAGCAGCTGTTTGTCACAGAGGCCTCCCACCTGACAGGTGTGCGGCAGAGATACAGGAAGCAGCTCCATCTCCCCTGGTTGGCAGGCATGCAGCGCATACGGAGAGAATTCACGCAGTGCTTCTGCTGTTTTGGCCACTCATGGCATATTCAGTACTCTTTCTAACACCATAGTTAAAGACATCAATTTTTCTGCCATCCTTATTCATTGTACAGCTCTAGGATGCATAGCAAGTGATTGAAAAGACCATGACCTGAATCAGACATACTTTAGTTCTCAAACTGACATCATTATTTCTCAGTAATTTGGAGAGGTCCCTGACAGCATACTTCCCCAGTGCAACCTGATCTCCTGATGCTGGTAATAAGGATGTTGATCGTGGATCCAGGAATCCTTGAAAACCTCAGTCTTTTCTTTATCTATCATGGTGTTGCCTGTTGACCCAGTGGTGTACGTTTTGTTTTATGCTGAATTGTCATCCATATGGAGGTTGTATCACCTTTGATACTAGCACTTGAAGTCCTCACTTTGAGCAGGCAAGGTGTGTCATTTCTGCATAACAGTTTTATTGATGAGTCGTCTTCCAATCTTAATGCCACACTCTCCCTCATAAAGTCTGGGTTGTGGAATGATTTGCTCAGCATACAAATTGAGTAGGTATGGAGAAAGAACACATCCCTGATGGACATATTTCTTAATTTTAAACCATGTAGTGTTCCCTTGCTCTGTTCGTCCAACAGCTTGGTCTGGGTATAAGTTTCATGTGAATATAATTGAGTGTTCTGGGATTCCCATTCTTCTCAATATTAACCATAGTTTGCTCTACAGAGTCAAAAGCCTTTGTTTAGTCAATAATAAAACACAAATAGACATTACTCTGGTTTTCGCTACTTTCAGCCAGGATCCATCTGATGTAGGTGGCAATGATATCCCTGGTGCCAAGGCCTCTTCCAAACTCACCTTGAACTTCTGGAATTTTCCCTCTAAAACATTCTAGTTGTTTGGATGATCTTAAGCAATATTTGCTTGTGTGTGATAGTAATGATACTGTTTGAGAATTCTGTTGGATCACTTTTCTTCTCTTCAGGTCAGTCCATCAGGCAGTCCAAATTTCCTGGCATAGACTAGTGAGCATGTCTGTGAGTTGAAATGTGTCAGCTGGTATCCCACTGATTGCTGGGGCCTTATTTTATTGCCAGTGCCTTCAGTGCAGCTTGAGAAATGGCGAGCTAGTTCCTCTCTTTTTATTCTCCAATTCTAGGTCTCAGCACATTTTTATTATTTTTTAAATTTTATTCTTTTTCTGTGTGTGTGTGTGTGTGTACCGTCAAATCAGATCTGACTGCAACAGGAGGAGATTATGCCTCCTCCAGGCCGCATCTGGTAAAATTTTTTTATTATTTTTTGTGTATGTACCATCAAATTGGATCTGACTGGTACAGGTGGAGATTGCCTCTCCTTCTCCAGCAGAGCATCTGGTGGATTTGAACTGCGTACCTCTGGGATTGCAGTGCAGCTTCTTGCCACTAGGCCACCAGAGCTACTGCACTTTTCATTATAATACTTTTGATCTATCTTCTCTAGCTGCCCTTGAAATCTTCTTTTCAACTCTTTTACTTCAGCATATCTTCATTTTGTTTTGGCTTCTCAGCACTTTTGTACAATTTTCAGTCTCGTCTGCCATTCATTTTGGCCTATTTTTTTCTCCTATGTCTTTGTAATGACCTGTTCTCTTCATGGACCATATCCTTGATGCCATCCCATAGCTCTTCTGGTTTTCAGTCATTGGTGTTCAGTGCTTCAAACCTGTTTTTGAGATGATTTTTAAATTTAGATAGGCTGGATTAAGGTCATATTTTGGTTCTCGTGGACTTGTTTTCATTTTCTCTGGCCTCAGTTTGAACTTGCACAGAGGTGACTGATGGTCTGTTGCGTCCTCAGCACCTAGCCTTGTTTTCACCGCGGATCCCGAGTTGCTTGCTCTAAGGAGTCCTTCCAGAGAGGAAGTGGGTCTGATTCCTGCAGTCATGAGGGGAGGTCCACGGGGAAAGTCACTGTGCAAACCCAAAGGCAGTTGGTTCAAGTCCACAGGCCGCTCCAGTGTAGAGAATGGGCCGTCTGCTAGTGCAGTTCACTGTCCCTGAAACTCCACGAGAGGGTTAGCATTGCATCTGTTCTGCCACTACCAGGTGGTCTCTCCTCTGCACTTTTTTGGGCTCCTTGCCCTCCACTCTTCTGTGGGCGGTCGGGCATCAAGACTCTAGTTCCCGTTCTGATTGTTGTCTCTTTGCAGCCACTGCGAGCCCCTTACACATGCTGGCGACCCATGCATCAGCGTCGGCGTCCCTGCCTACAAAGCGGCAAAACGGAGAGTCACCAGAGCAGCCAGAACTGAAGCGAATCAAGACCGAGGATGGGGAGGGCATCGTCATTGCTGTGAGTGTGGACGCACCCACTGCTATGCGGGACAAGGGCGTCCAGAACTAGGACATGCCAAAGGAGGCATCCTCCCGGTGGTCGGGGCCGCTCTTGGACTTGACCCCTCAGCACTCAAAACGCAAACCCGGGTGGCCTTAAGACTCCTGATCTCAAACAACCCACACTTGAAAAAAAACCACACACAGCCAGACCTTGACGGAGCACAGCCTCCTCCCTCGGCACTCTGCTGGCACCTGGGGACAGCGACACAGCAGAGCCCTGAGGGAACGCGGCCTCCTTCCACCACAGCCGTAGTCAACGTCAGGACCGCTGCCCCTGAGGCCACCATGGCAGCCGCTGAGAACAGTGTTTTGACACACAAGGAGGTAGACTCTTTAAGGGATCCTTTCTTTTAAAAGTAACGGGGTTGTTGGCATTTCAGATCACTCCATTTCTACGCTGGAAATTTTGGAATCACGCAGTTCATGTGAAATCTCCCCTCGGGAAAAGAAAGGATACTGCTGTTGTTGTTAGTTCCCAGCCTGTGGAATGACTCCTCTTGTCTGTCCTAGTAGAGTTGAGATGACCATCTCTGAGGAAGCTGCATGCGGGTAGCTGCCTGACGAATGACCCACCTCCTGTGAGGTGACCGAGGCCAGGCTGCATGTGACAGGACCTCGGCTCAGTGCTCAGTGGCCACAGGTGAAGGACTGTTGGACTCAACAGAGCTGCACTTGGGATTTCTTTCTTGCTATTTTCTGTTGCTGCTTCTCTACTCTGAGTAGAACTGGCTTAACAAGTTTCACGTTATGTTCAAAATGACAGAGCTGTGACCACCTCCTTGGAGGAGAGAGGTTCCATCATTTCCCATGCACTCTATCCTGCCTCACGGATCTCAGCTCTCTCCTGATACTGTCTTCATTTTGTGTCATCCCCGGCTCTGGACCCACCTGAGTGCTCATCCAGGTCCCGGGACAACGGCCAGGGCCGCAGTCGCCAGGCCTGGGAGGCCAGTGCAGCAGTCCATGTCTGAATGCTAAGGTGTTTCTGATCCACAGTCAGAACCCTTGGACCTTTGAGAACTGCAGCCAGTACCTAGTTGACCCCTCATCTGTGAGCGCAGGAAGGTGGCCAAGTGAGGAGCAGTGATGCCTCAGGCAGCCGCAGCCTACCTGCCCCCCCCCCCAAGAAAAAAAGCACCTCTTCTCAGAGTGCCCTGGGGAGGCTGGAGCCACCCACGCTGGGGGTCAGCCACATTGTGATTTTTTTTTTTAATGTCATCATCATAACATTATTTATTTAAAGGTAGTTATTTTGGTATTTAAATTTTTTTAAGAGAAGAACACCCCCCGCCCCCATGGAATGAAACAGCTCAGAATGGTATATTTAGGCAATTTTAAAACATTTCTTATTTACCTAAAGACCAAATATGATAAATGTGTTGTAAGCATCATGTGTAGAGCCCCGTGTGGAGCTGACATTGTCACCGCAGACGTGCGTGCTGAAGATGAGACCGTGAGCCCCACACACACGAGCTGATCGGGGACTCAGAATGTGGGTGACACCGGCCTGGCTGTGCGCATGGGCAGTGGTGCTTGGAGTACATGCCGGACGCCTGGGGTTGCCATTGTTACCTGTTGACAAAGTTGGCAGTTTGACCCTACGTCCCGAGATTGGGCTATCCAGGGCTCTCGACCTCCCCGGGCAGGGGTGGATAGGACACCTTCAGAAGCTACCTGCACAGCCCCTGGGCACCGCTCTCCAGGAAGTTGGGAGGACCCAGAGGACGGTGAGTCTGAGCTGGAGCTGGCTTGTACGGGTTGTCTATGCGAGAATCTCGGGTCATGTAGGGATGGGGTGAGCTTTGCTCCAAGTTCTTCATCCTTGCTGCAGCCTGAGGTCTGTCTGCCCAGCCCCACTGTGGGTTTGCAGGAATCATAGCCAAGGTCTCCAGCCCCAAGGTACTGCTTTGCATTTGGAGTTGAGCCCTCAGGACCCAGAGAATCCCTCTGGGACACCAGGAAGCAGCTGCTGGGCTCTCGGGCTGTGTTAGTGCCCCACTCCGGCTCTGGATGCAGGTGCCTATCCTGGGAGCTCCCTGCTCTCCACGGGTTCCATTCTTCTCAGTGCCCAAGGCACCTTTGCTCTGGCCCTTGCCAAACTCCTGAGCTCCCTCAGGGAATAGAACCTTCGCTTGCACAGCTCTGGCCAGCACTAGATGGTAATAGAAGGGACACTCAGCAGAAGCAGATCACGTGCTGTGCCCACAGCGCCCGCGGGAAGACTTCTGGACTCTGCTCCTCTGGCTTCAGGAGAGCATGCGCGAGGACAGTGGAGCTCCTTGAATGCCCACCACTTCCGTCACTGTCCTCTGCTAGTCTAACAGTAGTCGGTAGTTATGGTCAGAGGGGGGGGGTGGGCGGCACCAGGACTTGGGTTTCTGTGCTGTGTGACACAGGATGTAAGTAACAATCTGGAACTCCTAACTTAACACTATTCTAGGAAGTACAGTGATGATTTGTGTGCAAAGATTTGAAATTTTAACAGAAAAAGTACCAAGTTCCTGAAATTCAATAAAATATTTTTATTAATTTTAATTGAATGCTGAGTATCATTTGGTAAGTATAACCGTCATTGGCCTTTCTGTTTTGACCCCTGTACTGGTAAAAGATGAGGGCCGGGGTCCAGGGAGCCAGTCGGCAAAGGTATGCACGTGAAGAGGGCGGTCAGGGCTGTGTTCACAAGGTCTTGCTCTCTGTTGCTTTGGAGTTTTAAAGTCTTCCTTCAAAGTTGTGGTTCTCACTGCTGTTTCTTGTATATAGACTTGCCCTCCAACCTTAAAGGTCAAGGTCATTGCCAATAACTGGAGATGTGTTCTCCTAGGAGATGAAAGACCTTTCTGGGGGCTCCTGTGTGCTTACGTCCATACACGGTGATGCTCAGAGCTGCACAGATGAGCTGTCGTGGGGACTGTGAAAGTGCTGGGGCGGCCAGCGGAGCAAGGAGCTGTTCTGGACCCAGACGAGGTAGAATCTCATGGTCGGGCCAGTTCCCACAGGTTCCCTAGGCTGATGCCCTCATGTAAGAGCCTCCATGGCAGCTAACAGATTTGTTTACAGTCTCCTCCCAGAACACCTAACCTGCCATTGCTCCTCCTGCCCGGGACAGTGGTCCTTGACCACAAGCACATGGCTCCTGTCTGTGGACTGAGACATCGGACCCTCCTAAGGATGGAAGCAAGGTATTTTATATTTCTGTTCTATTGTCCATGTTAATAGCTATGTTGAAATGGACAGCAGTGTTATCTTTGTGCTTCTAAGGAAAAACTGAATTCATGGCATTCTCCTTGTTGAAGAAAAAGCCAGTCAGAAAAGAAGTAACAGTTGTTGGAGAATATAACAGCTTTACTTTAAAAATGGAAGCATAGCTTAAACAACCGCAAATGTAAGATCCAGAAGCTGAAGAAAGAAGCCGTCAAATAGAGGACACTGTACCACTGGCCAGGACACGGCTTTGTAGGGCAGGAAGGCCTGTTGGCTTTGCTTGGGAAGCTGTTTCATTTCAGAGGGGGAGACCACGCAACAGTGAACCAGCCACCCTAGTTCAGAGTTAAGTAGGAGGAGGTTAAGTGAAGCCTGTGCAGAATGGTTGCAATTTCTTTGGGGGTTTTGTGGATGTACTGTCAGCATACCTTTTGCATTCTAGAACAGCCGTGACCTCTTGGCTGACTCACTTTATGTTCACCAGGGTGACCTCATGAATTAGCAGTAGCTCTTCCTTCAAAGACCACAAGGGGCTCTGGGGGCTTCCTGTGAGAAGATGTCAAGTTGACGACCACTCAGCTACCCTGTGAACAACAGACCCGAACCACGCTGTCCTGTGCCATCCTCATTTCTGTCTGCTGCAGTCACTGTGTTAGTCCACCTCACTGAGGTCCTTCTCTCTGCTGCCTCTCCTCCTTTCCAAACATTTCTCTTTCCAAGGAACAGCTTCTCCTAGCAACATGCCTAAAAGGAGTGAGACAAAGCTTTGTGATCCCTGCCTCCAAGGAACACCCTGGCTGCACTGTTCCCTAGACACATCTGCCTGTCCTTGTGACACCACAGCTCAGTCATCAGTTCTGTCATCCTTTTTCATTGTCCAGCTCTCAGATGAACTGCAAGTGATAAAAAGACCATGGCTTGATTCTGGCACACCTTAGTCTCAGGTGACATCATTTGCTCTTCAGGACTTTGGAAAAATCCCTGACCACAGACTTTCCCAATGCAGTACCCCCCTGCCTACTAGAACAAAGGACAGGACATTGATTGTGGATCCAAGCAAGAGGAAATGATTGACAATTGCAAACTTTTCTCCCTCTGTCATATTGCCTATCAGCCCAGGGGTGAGGGGCTTTGTATTTTTTTTTGTTTTTTAAAATTTTTTTTTTTAAATTTTA